>NC_057794.1:371818029-371876923 GCF_018294505.1 Triticum aestivum
CACCGTCGCTTGACTGTCCCCGACGTCGTCGCGTGCCACCACTCCGACCGCACCACCAGCGCCCTTCCGCCTCCTCGAGCCTGCATCGCCACCCCCCTGGAGGACGACATCGCTGGACGTCCTCGCAGGCCTGCCTCCTCCTCCTCGCTGGCCTGCACCTCGTCACCACGTCGCTGTAGTCTCGTCTCCTCCCCGCGCCCCCTGCCCCGATCCCTGCATCCCGCGGTAAGCCCCGACTCCTCCCCTCCTCTGTCTCACACGCTCACCGTGGCTGGGTCGCGCCCTGGCCGCGCGCGGCGCTCCGTCCGGCCGTGCCACTTCGCGCGCACCCCCGCTCCGCCTACGCCCGGGGCCGCGCCTTCCCTGCATGGCCTCGTCCGCCTCACGCGTCCCCACTGGCCGCTCGTCGGCTCCCGCACCGCCACCTTGCACTGCTGCCGTCCTGCTCGCCCGCGACGGCCGCGCCCCGCACCCCTCCAGGCGAGCCCCGTCACCGCTCCCGCTGTTGCTTTGGCATCGCTTCGGCCTCCAGCGGCCGCCCGTGCATCACCGCGGCTCCCGCCCTATTCGGCGCCTCGCAGGCAACCACCCCGGTGCCAGCCACAACGCCCGCACACCGGCGCCCATTCGGGCTAGCGCCCGCGCGCCCGTTAAACCACCCTGTGTGGCCCCTAGGGCCAATGACAAGTGGGGCCTGCCCTAGAATGTTTCAAAAAAGGAATTTAAAAAATATATAATAAATAAATCATTAATTAGTATGACAGTGGGGCCCACCCCTAATTAATCCTGATTAGGTTAATAGATATGATTAATTAAAATGTGTCACTGACCAGTGGGACCCACTGGTCAGGTTGACTAGTCAACCCTGTTGACTGTTGACGTCAGCATGACATCATGCTGATGTCATAAACACAATTTTGAATTAATTTAAAGAGTTAAATAAATTTCAGAAATTAATAAAATCTTTAGAAAATCATATATTTTAAACCGTAGCTCGGATGGAAAAACTTTGTACATGAAAGTTGCTCAGGACGACGACACGAATCCAGATACGCAGCCCGTTTGTCCGCCACGCATCCCTTGCATAGCAAACACGCAACTTTCCCCCCTCCGGTTCGTTTGTCCAAAAACGCGAAACACCGGGGATAATTTCCCGGATGTTTCCCCCCTTCATCGGTACCACCTCGTACCGCGTTAGGGCACACCTAGCATCACGCTTTGTGATGTCATGCATCGTCATGCAATTGTTTGCATTATATTTATTGTTTCTCTTCTCTCGCTAGACACCGAGACCGATGCCGCTGCTACCCAGTACGACTACGGTGTTGATGACTCCTCTCTCTTGCCAGAGCAACCAGGCAAGCCCCCCCTTGATCACCAGATATCGCCTACTCTTCTCTATACTGCTTGCATTACAGTAGTGTAGCATGTTACTGCTTTCCGTTATTCCTATCCTGATGCATACCCTATCCTTGCTACTACTGTTGTTACCATTACCTGTTATCCTACTGCTTAGTATAGGATGCTAGTGTTCCATCAGTGGCCCTACACTCTTGTCCGTCTGCCATGCTATACTACTGGGCCGTGATCACTTCGGGAGGTGATCACGGGTATATACTATATACTTTATACATGATACATGTGATGACTAAAAGACGGGTCGGCTCGTAGGAGTACCCGCGAGTGGATCTTTGTGGCGAAGCGACAGGGCAGGTTGAGACCACCTAGGAGAGAGGTGGGCCTGGCCCTGGTCGGTGTTCACAGATACTTAACACATTTAACGAGATCTTGGTATTTGATCTGAGTCTGGCTACTGGCCTATACGCACTAACCATCTACGCGGGGACAGTTATGGGCACTCGACGTCGTGGTATCAGCCGAAGCCTGCGTGACATCAGCAACGGAGCGGCGCGCGCTGGATTGGACTGGAACGCCTACTAGGCTAGGTCTGCTTCCGGCCGCCCACGCAACATGCAGGTGTGCTAAGGGCGATGGGCCCAGACCCCTGGGCGCTTAGGTTTAGACCAGCGTGCTGACCTCTCTGTTGGTCTAGGTGGGGCTGCGACGTGTTGATCTTCCGAGGCCGGGCATGACCCAGAAAAGTGTGTCTGGCCAAATGGGATCGAGCGTGTTGGGTTATGTGGTGCACCCCTGCAGGGAAGTTAATCTATTCGAATAGCCGTGATCTTCGGTAACAGGACGACTTGGAGTTGTACCTTGACCTTATGACAACTAGAACCAGATACTTAATAAAACACACCCTTCCAAGTGCCAGATACAATCGGTGATCGCTCTCTCACAGGGCGACGAGGGGAGGATCATCGGTTAGGATTATGCTATACGATGCTACTTGGAGGTCTTCAGTCTACTCTCTTCTACATGCTGCAAGACAGAGGCTGCCAAAAGCATAGTCTTTGAAAGGATTAGCTATCCCCCTCGTATTCTGTCTTTCTGCAGTTCAGCCCACCGATATGGCCCTTTACACATTTACCCATCCATATGTAGTGTAGCTCCTTGCTTGCGAGTACTTTGGATGAGTACTCACGGTTGCTTTCTTCCTCTTTTCCCCTATCCCTTCTACCTGGTTGTCGCAACTAGATGTTGGAGCCCAGGATCCAGACGCCACCTTCGACGACGACTCCTACTACACCGGAGGTGCCTACTACTACGTGCAGCCCGTTGACGACGACCAGGAATAGTTTAGGAAGATCCCAGGCAAGAGTCATGCGCCTCTTTCGATCTGTATCCCAGTTTGTGCTAGCCTTCTTAAGGCAAACTTGTTTAACTTATGTCTGTACTCAGATATTGTTGCTTCCGCTGACTTGTCTATGAGCGAGCTCTTGTATTCGAGCCCTCGAGGCCCCTGGCTTGTAATATGATGCTTGTATGACTTATTTTATTTGTAGAGTTGTGTTGTGATATCTTCCCGTGAGTCCCTGATCTTTATCGTACACATTTGCGTGTATGATTAGTGTACGATTAAATCAGGGGCGTCACATGCCCCGTGAACTCCGGAGGCGGCGGCGTAGAGTTCAGCGGGGTGACGAACACCGCCGATTGGCGGTGCGCGGCCTCCTCAGCCTACCGCTTCATCGTGGCGACGGCTTCAGCCTCCGCTAGTTTCTTCTTGGCAGAGGCCTCCGCCTTGTCGGCCTCCACCTTCTCCAGGCGGGCGGCCTCTTCCTCGTTGCGCTTCTCTTGCGCATTCCGCTCCGTCGCCTCCCGGAGGTCGGCAGCGGGGTCAATCCGCCGAGTGGTGGCGGACGTCTCCGCTGACCCCATGACGGAGGCGGCGATAACCCTCTCAAGAGTGAGGGGAGCCCTGAAGCGAGGGAAGCAAGTAAAAGACTCAGACAAAAGCTACAAAGAAAGAATAAAGCATTAAGATGAGATACTCATGCGGAGACTAGTGGCGGCTTCTTTACTTCCTTGCGGAAGCGGATGGCCTTCGCGGCCGCCTCGTCTCGCTTGGTTGCCGTAGCTGAACTCTTGGGCTTCTTCAGCCGACTGCCGAATAAGGTCGGCACGGCTCTATGTTTTTTCCCACCGCCTGGAGCACTCGGCGCGGCAGAAGAGCTCGCGCCGGGATGACTGGCTCCTGGCCGGTGGCGGGGGGCGACCTCCTCCTCCTCATCAGGCCAGTCCTCTAGACTGGCCCCGAGCCGCGGGCCACCTCCTCCCTCGGCGTCGTCTTCCAAAGCCGCCACCCCCAGATTGTGGTCGTCGACATCGCTCTCCGCCTGGTCGGCGAGGAACTCGCGGACCGGCCCCGTGGTGCCGGCTGGTGGATGGAGGAGGGGATTCTGGCCAAAGCCGACTGATCAGGTCACACAAAACAAACTCGCCAAGAAAGAACACAATTCAAAGAAAGAAAGAAAAGGCAACTCACTATGGGTGGGGGGTTGGCGCGGGAATACGGGTCCTTGCCGAACCGCCAGTCCTCTAGGAGCTTGTTGTCCGAGAGGTAGTTCACCATGTAGGCCACCTCCTCGTGAGGCATGTCCGTGGTGCACATCTGACTCGGGTCACGGCGCCCGCTCATTTGGCATATCATGTGGGGGCGGCCTTGGCGCGGGAGAACTCGGCGCGCCATGAAGGCGGCCAGCAGGTCCGGACCAGTCAGGCCCTCTCCCGGCCGGATTTGGCATATCATGTGCGTCAGTACTCGGAGTCGCGCGATGGCGCCGGCTCCCGCAAGCGTCAGGGACTTGGCCCGGAACGACCAATTGGGCAGTCTCCCAGCCGACGGGCCGGCTTCGAAAGCCGGCAGGTTGACCCAATCGCCCCCGTGAAGACGCTCTTCATGTAGAAGTACGATCGCTGCCACATCTTCACCGATTTTATCAGCTTGATGACGGGGAAGGGGTTGTCGGCCCCCGACCTCCGCACGGCGATGAATGCGCCGCACTGAGCCGGCACGCCTGCTGCCTAAGTGCCGAGTTTGGAGTAGAAGAACTCCCCCCAGAGCTCGAGGGTGGGGAGCACTCCGAGGAAGCCTTCACACAAGGCCATGAAGGCGGACAGCAGCACTACCGTGTTGGGCGTGAGGTGGTTTGGCTGGAGGCCGTAGAACTCCAGGAAGGAGCGGAAGAAGCTACTCGCCGGCAGCCCCAATCTGCGCAGGCAGTGCAAGCGGAAGACAACCCGCTCGCCCTCCTCCGGTGCCGGAGAGATCTCCCCCCTCGGCGCAAGGCGTACCCGCACGTAATCTTCACCGGGAAGCCAACGAGTCTTGCGGAGGAACTCGATGTGGTCGTCGTGGACTTCTGAGCCATCCCAGGTGCCGGAATGCACCGAGGGAGGCGCGGCGGCAGAAGAAGAACTCATCATGAGCGGATCGCCGCGGTGTTCGGCAAAGCTTGGGCGCGCGGCGGTGCGAGGAAGAAGGAGAAGATGAAGAAGAGCATGGAGTAGCATGGAGAAGGGGCGCGCGTGCTCCGCCGCGCCCTCTCCTCCCGCTACTTATAGCCTCATGGGCTGCGAAGCCGAGGGGGCGGTCGTGGGATTTACTGCGCCCATGACCCCACGACCCCCATGTTTCCACGACGAAGTTACTGCGCGTAGTAACTCCACAGGTATCCCAACCGTCCACCCGGGCCACAGCGGATCCGCTCGGGCGCCGAGGCGCGGTAATGGCCGGCCCCACCTACGGACCTGTCCTGTCACGCGCGTAGGCTGGCAGACTGGCCCGACCGCGTGTTGGCACGTGACGGGCCCGGAATGGGCGGCGGCCTGGAAGCTTAGCCAGCACGCTACTTGGATCCCGCCGCGACATTCGAAATATTGTGCGAGTCAGAGTTGAGCAAGTCCGACCCCTTCTAGTCGGCCCGACAGTAAGTCAAGCAAGATCCATGTCTCGGGCACCCACAAAGAGAAACAGCTGAGGCTCCTTGGCCGATCGTCCGCGGCGCCTCATCAGCTTCGGGGACTACTGTCGGAGTAATGGGCCACGGGTAGGCTAACTCGAGTCCCAGAACCTTTCAAGACATCGGGGCAGGCTGCGCCCCTCAAGACCCCAGGACAAAGAGCTGCCTTCTGAGGAGTCAGTGGCGAGGCCACCGACTAGCCACTCGCGGCCGAGTCCCAGGGACGACTTCAGGACAATCCGACTCCTGACTGACGACTTCCCAAGAAGCCAGCCTTGGGGAGTCGGCCCGCGACTCTAGCAAAACCACACGTCCTCATCAAGAGGGACAGGACAGGGGAGTGGCTACAGTGAAGATTGCTCCCACCCCTTTCCAAAGGCAAGCATGGTCATAGTACGTCGTACCCGCGGAGATCTCCGTGCGGTGTGGCACTATTGTCATGCTAGCCCTGACATCAGCACCGGTGGACCGAACCCTGTGCCCATGACGGCTTGTTTGTACGACCTTTGGGAGGCGGGTCCCACCGGCCAGCGGGATCCCAGAAGACGGCCAGTGCGCCACAAGTTGGACCCGTCGGGAGTCAGCCCCCGAGAGTCGGCCAGCTCCTCCCCCGGGGCCCACGCGCCATTAACCAGATGTGACGGAGAGTGGCAATAGTGATCACCCGCCAGGCGGCGGGGCTGTTGCCACGACTCCATGACGAAGCACGCATCATTAGAAGCATGGCTACAGTAATCAGCAGCCGGCAAGACCCGCCTGCGGCAGACGTGGCCTGTCGGCTCCGTACCGGGCCAGTCGGCGGGGCCCACCAGTTGGCAGGCCCCAGGAGTCGGCGGATAAAACGATGACCAGAGAGACTAACGGTTGGGCCCGCGTCCAGCCGGATTACCATTGTACCCCTGGGGGGTAGGCCTATATAAACCCCCAGGGCACCCATGCAAAGGGTTGGAATCAATTAGTACTAGACCAGATCATATAGGGAGGAGGAAGCTAGCCTTGCCTTCTCCTACCTCTAGGAAACAGCTCAAGGAGCAGTCGTGTAAACACTTGCCATAGTGATCATGCGGAGACCCCGCAGAGCAGCAGTAGGGGTATTATCTCCCCGGAGAGCCCTGAAGCTGGGTAAGATTCGCCGGCGTGCATGTCTTCGCCTCATCCCTTCTCCAGGCACCGGCGACATTCTACTCGCCCCCACCATGATAAGCCATCCTTTGGCATATGTCGCACCCAACCCCCGACAGCCATGGAGCCAGAGCCGGGACCACAAGTTGATCCTTCACAACAGTCTAATTACCAGTGGGATCCGGAGATGATTGCCAACCAGTGGCAATCGGAGTCTTCTTCTTCTTTGTAGTACGACCCCAACTATTATTATGGATATCAGCCAGGCCAGGCGTGGCCATAGACCAACTTAGGCCAAAAACCTAAGCTTGGGGGAGTACGTATTTCCCACCGACATTACATTCATGTTCACACACTCATTGCTCGATGTTGGTGCTCATACTTTTTCATTGTATCATACATGCTAGTTTATTTTCCTTTTTATGCTTTCTTCTTGTGTGTTTAATAAACCTTAAGAAAAATCAAAAAATTAGTTGTAGCTTTTAATTAGTTTACTTTCATGCTTGTAGTAGTAATTAAGAAGAAAACCCAAAAAGATTTCCTGCTCTTCTTTTGCTTGTTGGGAGCTTTCCCGTGTAAATAGTTTTATTGCTTTTCTTTTCTTTGGGGGTCGATAGGAGAAGACCATAATTAAATTGTTGAAGTGGCTCTTATATGCATTATTGTTGATCTGACAAAAGAGCACATATTGCCTTGTCTTCTCCTGTTTATTGAATGCTTGCAGATTCCAGCTTAGTCCAATGCACGCGCACTATTATTATTATTATTATTATTATTATTATTATTATTATTATTATTATTCACATCATTCGGTCGTGAAAGTGAAAGGCAATTATGATGATATATGATGGAATGACTGAGATAAGAAAAACTGGTATGAACTCGACCTCTTTTGTTTTTGTAAATATGATTAGTTCATCATTCCTGATTCAGCCTATTATGAATAAACATCTTTGCAATGACAACTAGAGATCATAGTTCCTTGTGCCATGCTTGATTAGCTATGAGTCATAATGGTTTACCTTGCATGCCAACATGCTATTGAGATGGTTATGATGTGGTATGATAGGGTGGTATCCTCCTATGAATGATTTAAGTGACTTGACTTGGCGCATGTTCATGCATGTAGTTGAAACAAAATCAACATAGCCTTCACGATATTTATGTTCATGGTGGATTATATCCTACTCATGCTTGCATTCGGTGTTGATTAATTTTAATGCATGTTCATGACTATTGTCGCTCTCTAGCTGGTCGCTTCCCAATCTTTTGCTAGCCTTCACCAGTACTAAGCGGGAATACTGCTTGTGCATCCAATCCATAAGCCCCAAAGTTATTCCACATGAGTCCACTATACCTACCTACATACGGTATCTACCTGTCGTTCGAAGTAAATTTGTATGTGCCAAACTCTAAACCTTCAAATAAATATCATGTTTTGTATGCTCGAAAAGCTCATGTATCAACTAGGGATGTCTATATCTTCCATGTTAGGCGGGTTATTCTCAAGAGGAGTGGACTCCGCTCATCACTCACGAGGTAAATGGCTGGTCACCGGGATGCCCAGTCCCATGCTTTATGCAAACTAAATCAAAATAATTGCAAACAAAACTCCCCCTGGGACTCTTGTTAGTTGGAGGCACTTGTTGTTTCAAGCAAGCCATGGATTGATGCTTGTTGGTGGAAGGGGGAGTATAAAGTTTACCATTCTGTTTGGGAACCGCCTATAATGTGTGTAGCATGGAAGATATCACCATCTCTTGGTTGTTATGTTGACAATGGAAGTATACCACTCAAAATATTATTCACCTCTATTTCAAAACCGAGCTCTGGCACCTCTACAAATCCATGCTTCCCGCTGCGAAGGGCCTACCTATTTACTTTTATGCTGAGTCATCATCTTCTTATTAAAAAGCGCTAGTTGGAGAGCACCGCTGTCATTTGCATTCATTACTGTTAACTTACATTGAGTATGACTTGACTGGATCTCTTTTACCATGAATTAAAATGTCTAGTCGGTCCTTGGTCTTTAAAGGTGCTCTGCATTTATGTTTTGCGGTCTCAGAAAGGGCTATCGAGATACCATCTTGTTATATCATATTATGATTGTTTTGAGAAAGTGTTGTCATCCGAGATTTATTATTATTGCTCGCTAGTTGATTATGCTATTGATATGAGTAAACTTGAGACCTAAGCATTATTGTGAATGTGGTTAGTTATAATCTTTGCTGAAAACTTGAATGTTGGCTTTACATATTTACAACAACAAGAGCAAACAGAGTTTGTAAAAGTTTCCTTATCACTTTCAGTTTGTCAAGTGAGTTGCTTGAGGACAAGCAAAGGTTTAAGCTTGGGGGAGTTGATACGTCTCCATCGTATCTACTTTTGCAAACACTTTTGCCCTTGTTTTGGACTCTACCTTGCATGATTTGAATGGAACTAACCCGGACTGACGCTGTTTTCAGCACAATTACCATGGTGTTATTTATGTGCAGAAACAAATGTTCTCGGAATGACCTGAAACTTCACGGAGCAACTTTTTTGGAAAATATAAAAAATACCTGCAAAAGATGAAGGCCAGGGGTCCCACCACCTGTCCACGAGGGTGGGGGGCGCGCCCCCTACCTCATGGGCCCCCTAGTACCTCTCCGACTCCAACTCCAACTCTGTATATTGTGTTTCGGGGAGAAAAAAATTAGAGAGAAAAAATCATCGCGTTTTACGATACGGAGCCGCCGCCAAGGCCTAAAACCTCTCGGGAGGGCTGATCTGGAGTCCGTTCGGGGCTCCGGAGAGGGGAATCCGTCGCCATCGTCATCATCAACCATCTTCCATCACCAATTTCATGATGCTCACCGCCGTGCGTGAGTAATTCCATCGTAGGCTTGCTGGACGGTGATGGGTTGGATGGGATCTATCATGTAATCGAGTTAGTTTTGTTAGGGTTTGATCGCTAGGATCCACTATGTTCTGAGATTGATGTTGCTATGACTTTGCTATGCTTAATGCTTGTCACTATGGCCCGAGTGCCATGATTTCAGATCTGAACCTATTATGTTTTCATCAATATATGAGTGTTATTGATCCTATCTTGCAAGTCTATAGTCACCTATTATGTGTTATGATCCGTTAACCCCGAAGTGACAATAATCGGGATACTTACCGGTGATGACCGTAGTTTGAGGAGTTCATGTATTCACTATGTGTTAATGCTTTGCTCCGGTTCTCTATTAAAAGGAGGCCTTAATATCCCTTAGTTTCCGCAAGGACCCCGCTACCACGGGATGGTAGGACAAAAGATGTGATGCAAGTTCTTTTCCATAAGCACGTATGACTATGTTCGGAATACATGCCTACATTATATCAATGAACTGGAGATAGTTCTGTGTCACGCTAGGTTATGACCGTTACATGATGAACCGCATCCGACATAATTCTCCATCACTGATCCATTGCCTATGAGCTTTCCATATATTTTCCTCGCTTATTTACTTTCCCGTTGCTATTGCTATCATCACTACAAAATACCAAAAACATTACTTTTACTACTGTTACCTTTTGTTACTGTTACCACTAATATCATATTACTTTGCTACTAAATACTTTGCTGCAGATACTAAGTTTCCAGGTGTGGTTGAATTGACAACTCATCTGCTAATACTTTAGAGTATTCTTTGGCTCCCCTTGTGTCGAATCAATAAATCTGGGTTGAATACTTTACCCTCAAAAACTGTTGCGATCCCATATACTTGTGGGTTATCAACCGGTCGGCTTCAGTTAGCAACAGTAGCGAAGGAATCGCTCGATCGGGTTCAGTTAACAGCCATCGATCGATCGCTCGGGTTCAGTAATGCGTAGCCTGCAGTGCAATTGCTCAGATTCAGTTAGATCCCAACGCCTCGCACCCACGCGTGTGCGTGTACGAGAGAAACGCTCATCGCTCGGCCCCGACCACCCATCGTAACAGGGAACACCCCGATATTTTCCTCGCCCTCGCTTCTACCACGGTTTTTTCCATCATGGACAGCCCAAAGAATGTTATGCAGTTGCGTCTCCGGCCCGCCCATGAAGAAGAGCCCATTTTCTGTCATAGAAGTAGGACCCTACCACATCTATGATGATACCGGGTTTTGTCACAATTATCGTCATAGAAGTGTCATAAGTATGATGGAATTTTTTTTCCGTTCGGCCCAAAATGTCACGGATGTGTCTTTTTTTGTAGTGTATACAGATCTGAATGTACCAGACCCGTTGACTAAGCCTCTTCCATGAGCAAAACATGATCAGCTCCAAGAATCTATGGGTGTTAGATTCATTACAATGTAATCTAGATTATTGACTCTTGTGCAAGTGGGAGACTGAAGGAAATATGCCCTAGAGGCAATAATAAAGTTGTTATTTTATATTTCCTTATTCATGATAAATGTTTATTATTCATGCTAGAATGGATTAATCGGAAACCTAAATACATGTGTGAATACATAGACAAGCACTGTGTCCCTAGTGAGCCTCTACTTAACTAGCTCATTGATCAAAGATGGTTAAGGTTTCCTAACCATGGACATGAGTTGTCATTTGATAACGGATCACATCATTAAGAAGATGATGTGATGGACAAGACCCATCCGTTAGCTTAGCATAATGATCGTTCAGTTTTATTGCTATTGCTTTCTTCATGTCAAATACATATTCCTTCGACTATGAGATTATGCAACTCCCAGATACTGGAGGTATGCCTTGTGTGCTATCAAATGCCACAACGTAACTGGGTGATTATAAAGATGCTCTATGGGTATCTCCGAAGGTGTTTGTTGAGTTGGCATAGATCAAGATTGGGATTTGTCACTTTGAGTATCAGAGCGGTATCTCTGGCCCTCTCGGTAATACACATCATAAGCTTTCAAGCAAACAACTGAGGAGTTAGTCACGAGGTGATGTATTACAGAATGTGTAAAGAAACTTGCCGGCAACGATATTGAACTAGGTATGAAGATATCGACGATCGAATCACGGGCAAGTAACATACCGATAGACAAAGGGAATTGCGTATGTTGTCATAACGGTTCGACCGATAAATATCTTCATAGAATATGTAGGAGCCAATATGGGCATCCAGGTTCCGCTACTGGTTATTGACCGGAGAGGTGTCTCGGTCATGTCTACATAGTTCTCGAACCTGTAGGATCCGCATGCTTAACGTTTGATGACGATATTGTATTATATGAGCTATGTGATTTGGTGAGAGAATGTTGCTTTGAGTCCCGGATGAGATCACGGATATGACGAGGAGTCTCGAAATGGTCGAGAGGTAAAGATTGATATATAGGACGATGGTATTCGGACACCGGAAGCGTGCTGAAAGGTATCGAGTATTTATTGGAGTACCGGAGGGGTTACCAGACACCCGGGGGAATATGTGGGCCATATCATGAGTGGGGAGCACACCAGCCCACAAGGGGTAGCGCCCCCCTATTGAAGGAGGCCGATTGGGAGAAGAAAAAAAGGGGGTTCGCCCCCCTTCCTTCTCTCTTCCCCCTTCCCTTTTCTCTCCGGTGTTATATGGAAGGGGGGCGCCACTTGGGGAAACCCCAAGTAGGATTCGGATCCTACTTGGGGTTGACCCTGGCTGCCTCCCCTCTCCCTCCCACCTATATATATGGGGGGAGGGGCTAGCACAACCCGGACAATTACCTAGCCGTGTGCGGCACCCGCCTCCATCGTTTACACCCTCGGTCATATTTTCGTAGTGCTTAGGAAAAGCCCTGCGAGGATCACTTCACCATCACCGTCACCATGTCGTCATGCTAATGGAACTCATCTACTACCTCGACGTCTTGCTGGACCAAGAAGGCGAGCGACGTCACCGAGCTAAACGTGTGCACAACTCGGAGGTGCCGTACGTTCGGTACTCGATCGGTGGATCGATAAGAAAGTTCGACTACATCAACCGCGTTGTGAAAAGCTTCCGCTTACGGTCTACGAGGGTATGTAGACACACTCTCCCTCTCGTTGCTATGCATATCCATGGATAGATCATTGCGCGTGTGTATAATTTTTTTTGTTTTTCCATGCAACGTTTCCCAACACTAATTGCTCATCAGGGAAGCTATCATCAATAGGCAGTGGGTCAGCAAGAACATTTTCTTACCTAGACAAGTTGTCTGCAACGGGGTCCTCAGCTCCCTTTCTATCAATAATATGCAAATCAAATTCTTGTAACAAGAGAACCCATCTAATAAGTCTAGGTTTAGCATCTTTATTTTCCATAAGATATTTAATAGCAACATGATTAGTGTGAACAGTTACTTTGGAATCAACAATATAAGATCTGAACTTCTCACAAGCAAAAACAACTTATAATAATTCTTTTTCAGTAGTAGCATAATTTCTCTAGGCACTGTCTAGAGTTTTACTAGCATAATGAATAACATCCAATTTCTTATCAACTCTTTGCCCTAGAACAACACTAACAACATAATCACTAGCATCACACATAATTTCAAAGGGTAAATTCCAATCAGGTGGCTGAACAATAGGTGTAGAAATCAAGTATTTCCTAAGTATTTCAAATGCTTCTACACAATCATCATCAAAAACAAAAGGAACATCTTTTTGCAAGAGATTAGTGAGGGGCCTAGAAATTTTAGAGAAATCTTTAATAAACCTCGTATAGAAAACAACATGACCAAGGAAACTTCTTATACCTTTGATATCTTTATGACACGTCATCTTTTCAATAGCATCTACTTTAGCTTTATCAACTTCAATACCTGTTTCAGAAATTTTATGCCCCAAGTCAATACCTTCATTAACCATAAAGTGGAACTTCTCCCAATTCAAGACAAGATTAGTTTCTTCACATCTCTGGAAAACTCGGTCAAGGTTGCTTAAGCAATTATCAAAAGAAGTTCCGTAAACGGAGAAATCGTCCATGAAAACCTCAACAATCTTTTCACAAAAGTCAGAGAATATAGCAGTCATACATCTTTGAAAGGTAGCAGGTGCATTGCATAAACCAAAAGGCATACATCTATAAGCAAAAATACCGAAAGGGCAAGTAAAAGTGGTCTTTTCTTAGTCCTCTTTTGACATGGGTATTTGAGAAAAACCAGAATAACCATCTAGAAAGCAAAAATGTGTATGTTTGGACAATGTTTCTAGCATTTGATCAATAAAAGGTAGAGGGTAATGATCTTTTCTAGTAGCTTTGTTTAATTATTTTGTGGAATCAATTCATTCTTATCATTAGGAACAATAGTAATACCTCCCTTCTTAGGGACACAATGAACGAGACTAACCCATCTACTATCAGCAATAGGATAAATTATACCTGCCTCCAGAAGCTTTAGTATTTCATCTCTTACCACTTCTTTCATCTTTGGATTTAACCGTCGTTGATGATCAACGATTGATTTAGCATAGGGCTCCATATTAATTTTGTGCTAACATAGAGTGGGACTAATGCCCTTAAGATCATCAAGAGTGTATCCAATAGCGGCAAGATGCTTCTTCAGAGTTTTCAATAATTTCTTTTCTTCATGCTCTGAAAGGTTCGCACTAATAATAAAAGGATATATCTTCTTTAAATCAAGATAAGCATATTTCAAAGTATCAAGTAATTGTTTAATCTCAAACACGGGATCACCCTTGGGTGGAGGAGGATCTCCAAGGATTTCAACAGGCAAATTGTGTTTCAAAACAGGCATTTGGTTAGTGAATATTTCATCTAATTCCTTTCTTTCATTCATAAACATATCATTTTCATGGTCCAGTAAATATTGTTCTAGAGGATCAGTAGGAGGCACGACAATAGAAGCAAGACCAATAATTTCATCCTTACTAGGCAATTCTTTATCATGGGGTTGTCTATGAAACTTAGAGAAATTAAAATCATGAGGCACATCCCCAAAACTTACAGTAACAATTTCCTGTTCGCAATCTATCCTAGCATTAAAAGTGTTCAAGAAAGATCTACCAAATATAATGGGACAGAAATCATCTTGTGAGGAACCAAGAACAAGAAAAATCAGCAGGGTATTTTATTTTCCCACACAAGACTTCAACATCTCTAACAATCCCAGTTGGTGATATAGTATCTCTATTAGCAAGCTTAATAGTAACATCAATATCTTCTATCTCAGCAGGTGCAATATCATTCATAATTTCTTGATATAAGGAAAAAGGAATTGCAGTCACACTAGCACCCACATCACATAAGCCATGATAACAATGTTCTTCTATTTTAACACAACACACTGGCATGCCAACAATAGGTCTATGTTTATCTTTAACATCAAGTTTAACAATCCTAGCAGCTCAATCATAGAAATAAATAACATGCCCATCAATATTATCAAACAAGAGATCTTTAACCATAACAATACTGGGTTCAACTTTCATTTGTTCAGGGGGTGTAGGTATTATAGTATAACTCTTACGAACCACAACTGAAGCTTTAGCATGATCCTTAATCCTAACAGGAAAAATGTTGTTTCTCAATATAAGCAGTAGGAACAATATGATCAACATTATAAGTAACAATTTCTTCTTCAACTTTAATAGGTTCTACTACTTTCACTTCAATGGGAGGATGATATTTAGACCACTTCTCATTAGGGAGATCAACATGAGTAGCAAATGATTCACAAAAAGAAGCTACTATCTTAGAGTCAAGTCCATATTTAGTGCTAAATTCACGAAAAACATTGGTATCCATAAAACATTTAACACAATCAAACTTAAGGTTTATACTTGACTCATTACCTTTCTCGAGTTCCCAATCTTCAGAGTTGCATTTAATTCGTTCCAATAACCCATTTGAATTCAATAGTCCTATTCATAAAAGAACCGGTACAAGAAGTATCGAGCAAGGATTGATCATTATGAGAAAGCCGGGCATAAAAATTCCGAATGATAATTTCTCTTGAGAGCTCATGATTGGTGCATGAATATAACATTGACTTAAGCCTCCCCCAAGCTTGAGCGATACTTTCTCCTTCACGAGGCCAAACATTATATATATAATTCCAATCACAATGAACCAGATGCATAGGATAAAACTTTTGATGAAATTCCAATTTCAATCGGTTGTAGTCCCAAGATCCAATATCATCACATAGCCTATACCATGTCAATGCCTTTCCATTCAAAGATAGGAAAACATTCTTCTTGACATCATCCATGGTGTACGCCCGGATAATTAAGCTACAGTGAAACTCTGCTAATGATGCCACATCACCTCCGTTACTGTTGCTAATCTCTTGTTAGTCCAAAACAGGTTCAAAAATCAAACTCAAAATATGGCAAACAACAAAAGTTTTCAAACATTGAAAAAAATGTTCGGTTTGTGCCAAATATTACATAGGTAATTATAGTGAAGAAAACACATGTTTAGAAAATGCTAGAATGCTCTAAAATAAGTAAAACAGAAAAAGGGAAAAGAATAAAAACAAACAAACAAAGCTAACAGAAATAAAGAGAGAAAGAAACCCCCCCAAACCCCCCGGGCCAAATGGCCCGGCTAGCCAACAACCGGCCCATCTGGGCCATCCCACTCCCCCATTCCCCCTTGTCGCCTCCATCCCCGCGCGCTGTTCCCACGACCGCGCCATGAACAGGACGCGTCCCCATCGCACCACCTCGTCACCCTCGCCGATGGGATAAGTCACCACACCCTTGCCTCCTCGGTTCCCTCTCCAACTCACCCCCGCTCTCCCTCTTGGCCTCTCCCTCTCCCCTTAGATCCACCTCGCCACTTCCTCCTTCCCCACCGCATATGAGTGCCGCCATGATCTCGCCACCGTAGAACTCGTGGCCACCGCGACCTCCTCGCCTCACCACGGTGCCAGCTCGCTCTGCCTCCGTCCTCTACGCCGTCTGCAACCACCGGACCGAGATGGGAGCCACTTCAGGGAGCGGATTGAGACGCCCCATTCCGCCTTGGCCGCCGTTGATCTTCTCCAACTCCGGCCACCCTCTGCTGCCCTTAATGTGTCACCGGCTTTCCTTAGCCATTCGGTGAGCTTCTCCCTCTCTCCCATCTCACTGGTAGCTCGCTTGTTCGTCCATAGCTAATCACCGCCATGACTGTGCTTTGTCCACCGCCGATGAGCTCGTGGCCGTCGCCACAGCCGTCGCCATGCTCGCCTGATCCTGCCCCTGTGTTCCTAGCGTTTCCAGGACCCAACGCACACGCGCATGCGCTTCCCCATGGCCCCTAGCCCCTAGCTCGTTGAGCGCCCGAACGCGCCACCGCCCGTGCTCGTCGCTAGCATACCTCCGGTGACCAAATGGTAACGGGTGTGCGACCAGCAGCTTCGCTGCACCGCGTAGAACCTGCCAAGCCTCTTCATTTACTCAGTAGCACATTGTTTCGCCATCGTCGTCTGATACGTCCATTTTGCATCATCCTTTTATATCAATATTTATTGCATTATGGGCTGTTATTACACATTATGTCACAATACTTGTGCCTATTCCCTCTTATTTTACAAGGTTTACATGAAGAGGGAGAATGCCGGCAGTTGGAATTCTGGGCTGGAAAAGGAGCAAATATTAGAAACCTATTCTGCACAGCTCCAAAAGTCCTGAAACTTCACGGAAGCTATTTCCAGAATATATATAAAAAATACTGAGCGCAAGAAGTTCCAGAGGGGGGCCACACCCTTGGCATGCCCCCTGCCTCGTGGGCCCCCCTGGTGGCCCTCCGATGCCCATCATCTGCTATATGGAGTCTTTCGTTGAGGAAAAAATCAGAAGCAAGCTTTCGGGATGAGACTCCTCCGCCACGAGGCGGAACCTAGGCTGAACCAATCTAGGGCTCTAGCGGAGCTGTTCTGCCGGGGAAACTACCCTCCGGGAGGGGGAAATCATCACCATTGTCATCACCAATGATCCTCTCATTGAGAGGGGGTCAATCTCCATCAACATCTTCACTAGCACCATCTCATCTCAAACCCTAGTTCATCTCTTGTATCCAATCTTTGTATCCAAACCTTAGATTGGTACCTATGGGTTGCTAGTAGTGTTGATTACTCCTTGTAGTTGATTCTAGTTGGTTTACTTGGTGGAAGATCATATGTTCAGATCTATTATGCATATTAATACCCTTCTGATTATGAATATGAATATGCTTTGTGAGTAGTTACGTTTGTTCCTGAGGACATGGGAGAAGTCTTGCTATTAGTAGTCATGTGAATTTGGTATTCATTCGATATTTTGACGAGATGTATGTTGTCATCCCTCTAGTGGTGTCATGTGAACGTCGACTACAAGAAACTACACCATTGTTTGGGCCTAGAGGAGGCATTGGGACGTAATAAGTAGATGATGGGTTGCTAGAGTCAGAAGCTTAAACCCTAGTTTATGCGTTGCTTCGCAAGGGGCTGATTTGGATCCATATGTTTCATGCTATGGTTAGGTTTGCCTTAATACTTCTTTGGTAGCTGCGGATGCTTGCAATAGGAGTTAATCATAAGTGAGATGCTTGTCCAAGTAAGGGCAGCACCCAAGCACCGGTCCACCCACATATCAGATTATCAAAGTACCGAACGCGAATCATATGGCTGTGATGAAAACTAGCTTGACGATAATTCCCATGTGTCCTCGGGAGCGCTTTACATCATATAAGAGTTTGTCCAGGCTTGTCCTTTGCTACAAAAAGGATTGGGCCATCTTGCTGCACCTTATTTACTTTTATTACTTGTTGCTCGTTACCAATTACCTTATCACAAAACTATTTGTTACCAATAATTTCAGTGCTTGCAGAGAATACCTTGCTGAAAACCGCTTATCATTTCCTTCTGCTCCTCGTTTGGTCCGACACACTTACTTATCTAAAGGACCACGATAGATCCCCTATACTTGTGGGTCATCAAGACTCTTTTCTGGCGCCATTGCCGGGGAGTGAAGCGCATTTGGTAGGTGGAATTTGGTAAGGAAAAATTTATATAGTGTGCTGAAATTTGCTGTCACTTGTTACTATGGAAAGTAATCCTTTGAGGGGCTTGTTCGTGGTATCTTTGCCCCGACCGGTAGAGAAAATAGTTGCTCCTCAACCTACTGGACCTACTGAAAATGAAAATGTTTACTTCGAAATTCCTTCAGGTATTATAGAGAAACTGCTAGCTAATCCTTTTGCAAGAGATGGAACATTGCATCCCGACTTACACTTAATCTATGTGGATGAGGTTTTTAGATTATTTAAGCTTCCAGGTATGCCCGATGATGTTATCAAGAAGAAGGTTCCCTTTATCTTTTAAGGGAGATGCATTGACATGGTATAGGCTATGTGATGATATGGGATCATGGGACTATAAGTGATTGAAATTGGAATTTCATCAGAAGTTTTATCCTATGCATCTTGTTCATCATGATCGTAATTATATATATAATTTTTCGCCTCGTGAAGGAGAAAGCATCGCTCAAGCCTGGGGGAGACTTAAGTTAATGTTATATTCATGCCCCAATCATGAGCTCTCAAGAGAAATAATTATTCATAATTTTTATGCTCGGCTTTCTGGCAACAATCGCTCCATGCTCGATACTTCCTGTACTGGTTCCTTTCTGAATACAAATGGAATTTATTGGAGAGAATTAAATGCAACTCTGAAGATTGGCATCTCGACGAAGGTAAAGAGTCAGGTATGACACCTAAGTTTTATTGTGTTAAATCTTTTATGGATACCAATGTTTTCCATAAATTTAGCACTAAATATGGACTTGACTCTGAGATAGTAGCTTCTTTCTATGAATCCTTTGCTACTCATGTTGATCTTCCTAAGGAGATGTGGTTTAAATATAATCCTCCCATTGAAGTAAAAGTAGTTGCACCTATTAAAGCTGAAGAAAATACCATCACTTATAATGATCCTATTGTTCCTACTGCTTATGTTGAGAAACCACCTTTCCCTGTTAGAATAAAGAATCATGCTAAAGCTTCAACTGTGGTCAACAAAAGTAATATTAAGACAACTAAACCCCCTGAGCAAGTTAAACTTGAACCTAATGTTGCTATGGTTAAAGATTTCTTGGCCGATAATATTGATGGGCAGGTTATTTACTTCTGTAATGAGACTGCTAGAATTGCTAAACCTGGTGCTAAGGATAAACATAGACCTGTCGTAGGCATGCCTGTTATTTCTGTTAAAATAGGAGATCATTGTTATCATGGCTTGTGTGATATGGGTGCTAGTGCTAGTGCAATACCTATCTCCTTATACAAAGAAATTATGCATGATATTGCACCAGCTGAAATAGAAGGTATTGATGTTACCATTAAGCTTGCTAATAGAGATACTATTTCACCAATTGGGATTGTTAGAGACGTTGAAGTCTTGTGTGGGAAGGCTAAATATCCTGCTGATTTTCTTGTTCCATTATATTTGGTAGACCCTTCTTGAACACTGTCAATGCTAAGATAGACTGCAATAAGGATATTGTTTCTGTTCGTTTAGGGGATATGTCTCATGAGTTTAATTTTGCTAAATTTAGTAGACAACCCCATGACAAAGAATTGCCTAGTAAAGATGAAATTATTGGTCTTGCTTCTATTGCCGTGCCTCCTACTGATCCATTAGAACAATATTTGCTAGACCATGAAAATGATATGTTCATGAATGAAAGAAGGGAAATAGATGAAGTATTCTTTAAATAGGGACCTATTCTGAAACACAATTTTCCTGTTGAAATCTTAGGGGATCCTCATCCACCCAAGGGTGATCCCATGTTCGAGCTTAAACCATTACCTGATACTCTTAAATATGCTTATCTTGATGAAAAGAAAATATATCCTGTTATTATTAGTGTTAACCTTTCAGAGAAGGAAGAAGATAAATTATTGAAAACTCTGAAGAAGCACCATGCTGCTATTGGATATACTCTTGATGATCTTAAGGGCATTAGTCCCACTCTATGTCAACACAAAATAAATTTGGAGGAAGACGCCAAACCAGTTATCGATCATCAACGACGGCTGAATCCTAAGATGAAAGAAGTGGTAAGAAAGGAAATATTGAAGCTCCTTGAGGAAGGTATAATTTATCACGTTGTTGATAGTCAGTGGGTAAGTCCTGTCCATTGTGTCCCTAAGAAGGGAGGTATCACTATTGTTCCTAATGATAAAGATGAATTGATCCCACAAAGAATTATTACAGGTTATAGGATGGTAATTGATTTTCGCAAATTAAATAAGGCTGCTAAAAAAGATCATTACCCTTTGCCTTTTATTGATCAAATGCTAGAAAGGTTATCCAAACATACACATTTTTGCTTTTTAGATGCTTACTCTGGCTTCTCTCAAATATGTGTGTCAGCTAATGATCAATGAAAGATCACTTTTACTTGCCCTTTCGGTACTTTTGCTTATAGACGTATGACTTTTGGTTTATGTAATGCACCTGCTATCTTTCAAAGATGCATGATGGCTATATTTTCTGACTTTTGTGAAAAGATATGTGAGGTATTCATGGATGATTTCTCCGTTTATGGATCCTCTTTTGATGATTGCTTGAGCAACCTTGATCGAGTTTTGCAAAGATGTGAAGAAACTAATCTTGTCTTGAATTGGGAGAAATGCCACTTTATGGTTAATGAAGGTATTGTCTTGGGGCATAAAATTTCTGAAAGAGGTATTGAAGTTGATAAAGCTAAAGTTGATGCTATTGGAAAGATGCCATGCCCCAAGGACATTAATGGTATAAGAAGCTTCCTCGGTCATGCCGGTTTTTATAGGACATTCATTAAGGACTTCTCAAAAATTTCTCGGCCTCTGACTAACATATTACAAAAAGATATTCCTTTTGTCTTTGATGATGATTGTGTAGAAGCATTTGAAATACTTAAGAAAGCATTGATTTCTGCACCTATTGTTTAGCGACCTGATTGGAATTTACCCTTTGAAATTATGTGTGATGCTAGTGATTATGATGTATGTGTTGTTCTAGGGCAAAGAGTTGATAAGAAATTAAATGTTATTCAATATGCTGGTAAAATTCTAGATAATGCCCAGAGAAATTATGCTACCACTGAAAAAGAATTTTTAGCAGTTGTTTTTGCTTGTGATAAGTTTAGACCTTATATTGTTGATTCTAAAGTAACTATTCACACTGATCATGCTTCTATTAAATACCTAATGGAAAAGAAAAATGCTAAACCTAGACTTATTAGATGGGTTCTCTTGCTACAAGAATTTGATTTGCATATTATTGATAGAAAGGGAGCTGAGAACCCTGTTGCAGACAACTTGTCTAGGTTAGAAAATGTTCTTGATGGCCCACTACCTATTGATGATAGCTTTCCTGATGAACAATTAAATGTCATAAATGCTTCTCGAACTGCTCCATGGTAGGATGATTACACTAATTATATTGTTGCTAAATTTATACCACCTAGTTTCACATACCAGCAAAAGAAAAAGTTCTTCTATGATTTGAGACATTACTTTTGGGATGACCCACATCTTTATAAAGAAGGAGTAGATGGTATTATTAGACATTGTGTACCTGAGCATGAACAGGAACAGATCATACGCAAGTGTCACTCTGAGGCTTATGGAGGACACCGTGCTGGAGATAGAACTGCACATAAGGTATTGCAATCCGGTTTTTATTGGCCTACTCTCTTCAAGGATGCCCATAAGTTTGTCTTGTCTTGTGACGAAGTCAAAGAATTGGTAATATTAGTAGACGTCAAGAAATGCCTATGAATTATTCACTTGTTATTAAACCGTTTGATGTTTGGGGCTTTGATTATATGGGACCTTTTCCTTCCTCTAATGGGTATACACATATCTTAGTTGCTATTGATTACGTTACTAAGTGGGTAGAAGCTATTCCAACTAGTAGTGCTGATCATAACACCTCTATTAAGATGCTTAAAGAAGTTATTTTCCCGAGGTTTGGAGTCCCTAGATATTTAATGACTGATGGTGGTTCACATTTTATTCATGGTGCTTTTCGTAAAATGCTTGCTAAGTCTGACGTTAATCATAGAATTGCATCCCCTTATCACCCACAGTCTTGTGGTCAAGTAGAATTGAGTAATAGAGAGCTCAAATTAATTTTGCAAAAGACTGTTAATAGATCTAGAAAGAATTGGTCGAAAAAACTTGATGATGCATTATGGGCCTATAGAACTGCATACGAAAATCCTATGGGCATGTCTCCGTATAAAATGGTTTATGGTAAATCATGTCACTTACCTCTTGAATTAGAACATAAGGCATATTGGGCCATTAAAGAGCTCAACTATGACTTCAAACTTGCCGGTGAGAAGAGGTTATTTGACATTAGCTCACTTGATGAATGGAGAACCCAAGCTTATGAAAATGCTAAGCTGTTTAAAGAAAAAGTTAAAAGATGACATGATAAAAGGATACAAAAACGGGAGTTTAATGTAGGTGATTATGTATTGCTATAGAACTCTCGTTTAAGATTTTTTGCAGGCAAACTTCTCTCTAAATGGGAAGGTCCTTATGTTATTGAGGAGGTCTACCATTCTGGTGCCATAAAAATCAACAACTTCGAAGGCACAAATCCGAGGGTGGTGAATAGTCAAAGAATAAAACATTATATCTCAGGTAATCCCATAAATGTGAAACTAATATTATTAAAACCATAACCCCGGAGGAATACACAAGGGACACTTTCCAGAATGTTTCAGACTTTGAAAAGGAATAGGTACGTGGTACGGTAAGTAAACCAACTCCAAAACAGTTCTAATGGCAATATTTCTTCGCTTTGGAATATTTAGAAAAATAGGAAAATAATAAGTAGACCGGAAAGGACAAGAGGCTCCCACGAGGGTGGGAGGCGCGCCCCCCTGCCTCATGGGCACCTCGTGTGCTCTCTGGATTCCATTTTCTTGCACGATACTTCTTTCGGTCGGTAAAATTTCATTATATAATCTCTCGAAGGTTTTGACCACCGTATCATGCAAATATCTTATGTTTTTGTTTCAAGTTGTTTCCGCTGCAGATTTAGAGCAAGATGTCTTCTCAAGAGTCAGTCGGGGAGAGCCAGGTGTCTCATCCGACACCGGGACCAATAGCAAACAGTGATGCTGACCACTTTGGGCCATCAAGGGAAGAAGAGATGGAGGCCGATTTGAAAATGATTGATGCCATGGAAGAGGATCAAGAAGTTACTTCTCGTTTTCAATCTGGATTCATGATGGGGGAACTACAAAGCTCAGCCATTCCAAACTCGGTCATTCCTTCCAATGTTAGATTTCTTTCTTTTGAAAATATTAAAAAGAGTGTTACTTGTTCTCCCGCAGCTATGCAACATCCATGGGTGAAAGGAGCTTTAGCCGTCACGAGCAAGATCCAAAAGGAAATAATGGGCCTCAAGCAGCAAGTCAATAAACTTGAAGAAGAGAATCATATCATGAGGGGCATCATTGCTAAGAATATCACATCACCACCTACGAAGAGGGGGACATAAACACATGGGTATGTGCACTCCTCTTGGCAATTGCCAAGCTTGGGGGAGTGCCCCGGTATCGTATCACCATCACCTTTATCTTTACCGTTTTTCTTAGTTCGATCCTTTTAGTAATATCTTGATCTAGTGGAATAAAGTTTTAGTATGATCTAGTCGTGAGTTTTGCTTTATGATCCCTCTATGTAATTGAGTCCATGAGCTATATATATAATAAAGATTAGTGTTGAGTCAAGGGCTTGATTATTTTTCTATGATCTTGAGGGAATAAAATAAAAGAGAAAGAATAAAAAGAAATAAAGAGATCATATGACCTTATGGAAAGTAATGAGCTCACATATAAAGAGTATGATGAATAAAAGTTGTTGAGAGTTGGAAAACATAGTTTTGGTCATCGTTGCAATTAATAGAAAGTGATAAAGAAAGAGAGGTTCACATATAAATATACTATCTTGGACATCTTTTATGATTGTGAGCACTCATTAAAGTATGACATGCTAAGAGTTGATGTTGGACAAGGAAGACAACATGATGGGTTATGTTTTCTTACATCTGAGATAAATTATATTGTCATGGATCATCCAACATGTTGAGCTTGCCTTTCCCTCTCATGCTAGCCAATTTCTTCGCACCAAGTAGAGATACTACTTGTGCTTCCAAATATCTCTAAACCTAGTCTTGCCATGAGAGTCCACTATACCTACCTATGGATTGAGTAAGATCCTTCAAGTAAGTTGTCATATGTGCAAGCAATAAAAATTGCTCTCTAAATATGTATGACTTATTAGTGCGGAGCAAATAAGCTTTATACGATCTAGTGATATGGAAGAAATAAAAGCGACAGACTGCATAATAAAGTTCCATATCACAAGTGGCAATATAAAGTGACGTTATTTTGCATTAATATTTTTTTGCATCCAACCATAAAAGCGCATGACAACCTCTGCTTCCCTCTGCGAAGGGACTATCTATTACTTTTATCTTCTACATTACATAAGAGTCATGGTGATCTTCACGTTTCCTTTTTACATTTTATCCTTTGGCAAGCACAATGTGTTGGAAAGATCTAGATATTTATAGCTAATTGGATGTGAGTTTTCATGAACTACTATTGTTGACATTACCCTTGAGGTATAGCGTTAGGAGGCAAAACTATAAGCCCATATCTTTCTCTGTGTTGGATTAAAACTTCATACCCATAAGTATTGCGTGAGTGTTAGCAATTGTGAAAGACTATATGATAGTTGAGTATGTGGACTTGCTGAAAAGCTCTTATATTGACTCTTTCCTATGTTATGATAAATTGCAATTGCTTCAATGACTGAGATTATAGTTTGTTAGTTTTCAATGAAGTTTATGATACATACTCGAAATTGTGATTGAATTGTTACTTTAGCATAAGAGATCATATGACAATAATTATATAAGTTGCTGTTCTAAGAATGATCATGATGCCCTCATGTCCATATTTTATTTTGATCGACACCTCTATCTCTAAACATGTGGACATATTTTTTAATTTCGGCTTTCGCTGGAGGACAAGCGAGGTCTAATCTTGGGGGAGTTGATACGTCCATTTTGCATCATGCTTTTATATCAATATTTATTGCATTATGGGCTGTTATTACAGATTATGTCACAATACTTATGCCTATTCCCTCTTATTTTACAAGGTTTACATGAAGAGGGAGAATGCCGGCAGCTGGAATTCTGGGCTAGAAAAGGAGCAAATATTAGAGACGTATTCTGCACAGCTCCAAAAGTCCTGAAACTTCACGGAAGCTATTTCCAGAATATATAAAAAATACTGAGAGCAAGAAGTTCCAGAGGGGGGCCACACCCTGGGTGCGCCCCCTGCCTCGTGGGCCCCCTGGTGGCCCTCCGATGCCCATCTTCTGCTATATGGAGTTTTTCGTCGAGGAAAAAATCAAAATCAAGCTTTCGGGATGAGACTCCGCCGCCATGAGGCAGAACCAATCTAGGGCTCTGGCGGAGCTGTTCTGCCGGGGAAACTTCCCTCCAGGAGGGGGAAATCATCACCATCGTCATCACCAATGATCTTCTCATCGGGAGAGGGTCAATCTCCATCAACATCTTCACGAGCACCATCTCATCTCAAACCCTAGTTCATCTCTTGTATCCAATCTTTGTATCCAAACCTCAGATTGGTACTTGTGGGTTGCTAGTAGTGTTGATTACTCCTTGTAGTTGATGCGAGTTGGTTTACTTGGTGGAAGATCATATGTTCAGATCCATTATGCATATTAATACCCCTATGATTATGAACATGAATATGCTTTGTGAGTAGTTACGTTTGTTCCTGAGGACATGGGAGAAGTCTTGCTATTAGTAGTCATGTGAATTTGGTGTTCGTTCGATATTTTGATGAGATGTATGTTGTCATCCCTCTAGTGTTATCATGTGAACGTCGACTACATGACACTTCACCATTGTTTGGGCCTAGAGGGAGGCATTGGGAAGTAATAAGTGGATGATGGGTTGCTAGAGTGACAGAAGCTTAAACCCTAGTTTATGCGTTGCTTCGTAAGGGGCTGATTTGGATCCATATGTTTCATGTTATGGTTAGGTTTCCCTTAATACTTCTTTTGTAGTTGCGGATGCTTGCAATAGGAGTTAATCATAAGTGGGATGCTTGTCCACTTAAGGGCAGCACCCAAGCACCCTTCCACCCACATATAAGATTATCAAAGTATCGAACGCGAATCATATGATCCTGATGAAAACTAGCTTGACGATAATTCCCATGTGTCCTCGGAAGCGCTTTACATCATATAAGAGTTCGTCCAGGCTTGTCCTTTGCTACAAAAAGGATTGGGCCATCTAGTTGCACCTTATTTACTTTTATTACTTGTTGCTCGTTACCAATTACCTTATCACAAAACTATCTGTTACTGATAATTTCAGTGTTTGCAGAGAATACCTTGCTGAAAACCGCTTATCATTTCCTTCTGCTCCTCGTTGGGTTCGACACTCTTACTTATCGAAAGGACTACGATAAATCCCCTATACTTGTGGTTCATCACCATCATCGACCTGTACGCGTTGCCGCCTCCGCCGCTCGTCGGCGTCGTTCCGGTCTTCCCCGAGACCAACCTGTAGCACCAGGCGACGCGCGAAGTCGCTAGATTTCGAACGCAAGTAGCCACACCCGTATTGGGCCACCATGGCGAAATCCCGAGGCTCGCCGGTGCCCTCCGCCATGTTTTGGCTCGCTGGAGCTCTCTCCGGCGCGGACGCTGATGTGGCCCAGTGGGCCCCGCCCCTGGGTCGCTGGCCAGTGGGCCCTGGTGGCCCAGTTGACTGGGTTGACCCAGTCAACTACTGACTAGGCTGCCCTGTGAGACAGTCTTGTGGGCCCCATTTGTTTAAAACATTTTAAGAATAAATAAATCTGCTAATTAAATATGATAACTAATTAGTAATTAGTTAGTCACTAACACCAGGGGCCCACCCCTCTAATCAGCATGTTAGTTTAGTTTAAATTACTGTTAGACGTCCCAGTGGACCCACAGGTCAGATTTGACCCAGTCAACTGCACTGTTAGCTGATGACCTCAGCATTGCCTCATGATGACATCAGCAGACACTATTTTGGATAATGTTAGAATTAAGTAGATAAATAAATTCAGAAAATGATTAAAACTTTCGAAAAACATAGTAAATAATCTGTAACTCGGATGAACATACTTTCTACATGAAAGTTGCTCAGAACAACGATCCCGTTCGTCCGCCACATATCCCTAGCATAGCGAACACGCAACTTTCCCCCTCCGGTTCCTCTGTCCAAAAACGCAAAACACCGGGGATAGTTTCCCGGATGTTTCCGCCCTTCGCCGGTATCACCTCCTACTGCATTAGGGCACACCTGGCACCGTTACTTGTCATGACATGCATCGACATGCATCTGTTTGCATTGTATTCATTGTTTCTTCCCCTTCTTATCTCCGGTAGACTACGAGACTAACGTCGCTGCTGGTGCCCCGATCGACTATGTTGTTGACGACCCCTCCTTCTTGCCAGAGCAACCAGGCAAGCCCCCCCTTGATCACCAGATATCGCCTATTCTCCTCTCTAATGCTTGCATTAGAGTAGTGTAGCATGTTACCGCTTTCCGTTAATCCTATCCTGATGCATAGCCTGTCTTTGCTACTGCTGTTGTTTCCTTTACCTGCAATCCTAAATGCTTAGTATAGGACGCTAGTATTCCATCAGTGGCCCTACATTCTTGTCTATCGGCGATTCTATACTATCGGGCCATGATCACTCGGGAGGTGATCACGAGTATATACTTATATATCTAATATATGATGCATGTGGTGACTAAAGTCGGGTCGGCTCATAGAGTACCCATGAGTGATTCATGGATTGGGACCGAAAGGGTGTTTGTCCCGATGGCCCTCTGAGTGGATCTTTGTGGCGGAGCGACTGGGCAGGTTGAGACCACCTAGGAGAGAGGTGGGCCTAGCACAGGTCGGCATCTGTGGATACTTCAATTAACACGCTTAACGAGATCTTGGTATTTGATCGGAGTCTGGCCACTGGCCTATACACACTAACCAACTACACGGGAACAGTTATGGGCAGTCGATGTCATGGTATCGACCGAAGCCTTCTTGATGTCAGCGATTGAGCGACGCGCGCCGGATTGGACTGTAACGCCTGCTCTTGTATTAGGGAGGCTAGGTCTGCTTCTGGCCGCGCTCGCAATGTGTAGGTGCACAATGGGCGATGGGCCCAGACCCCTGTGTGCATAGGATTTAGACCGGCGTGCTGACCTCTCTATTGTGTCTAGGTGGGGCTGCGACTTGTTGATCTTCTGAGGCCGGGCATGACACAGGAAAGTATGTCCAGCCAAAGGGGATCGAGCGTGTTGGGTTATGTGGTGCACTCCTTCAGGGAAGTTTACCTATTCGAATAGCCATGTCCCTCGGTAAAAGGACGACCCAAAGTTGTACCTTGACCTTATGACAACTAAACCAGATACTTAATGAAACACACCCTTTCAAGTGCCAGATACAACCCGGTGATTGCTATCTAAGAGGGCGACGAGGAGAGGATCGCCGGGTAGGATTATGCTATGCGATGATACTTGGTTAACTTACCATCTACTCTCTTCTACTGCTTCAAGATGGAGGCTGCCAGAAGCGTAGTCTTCGATAGGACTAGCTATCCCCCTCTTATTCTAGCATTCTGCGGTTCAGTCCACATATACTACCCCTTTCATTTGATACCAATGGATATGTTGTGTAGCTCCTTGCTTGCGAATACTTTGGATGAGTACTCACGATTGCTTTGCTCCCCCTTTTCCCCCTTTCTATACCTGGTTGTTACGACCAGATGTTGGAGCCCAGGAGCCAGATGCCATTGTCAACGACGACTCCTACTAAACTGGAGGTGCCTACTACTACGTGCAGGCCGCTGACGACGACCAGGAGTAGTTTACACTACAAAAAAAGACACATCTGTGACATTTTGGGCCGAACACATTTTTTCTGTAATACTTATGACACTTCTATGACGATAATTGTGACAAAACCCGGTATCATCATAGTTGTGGAGGGCTCCTACTTCTATGACAAAAAAGCATGACAAAAAATGGGCTTTTCGTCCTGGGCGGGCCGGAGACGCAGCTGCATGACATTCTTTGGGCTGTCCATGACGGAAAAAACCATGGTAGAAGCGAGGGTGAGGAAAATATCGGGGTGTTCCCGGTTACGATGGGTGGTCGGGGCCGAGCGATGGGTGTTTCGCTCGTAGACGCACGCACGTGGGTGTGAGGCGTTGGGCTATAACTGAACTCGAGTGAGGCGTTCGTCTACTGAACCCGAGCGATTGCACTGCAGGCTACGCGTTACTAAACCCGAGCGATCGATCAATGGCTGTTAACTGAACCTGATCGAGCGATTCCTTTGCTACTGCTGCTAACTGAAGCCGATCGATGCTGCCTCTGGATGAACAGTGAGCGTTGCTGGGGGGGTTTGGATGAACTGTTCCTAGTGGGGGTGGATGAACAGGACCCCGTGGTGTTGCCTCTGGATGAACAGGACCCCGATCGATCGAGCTGGTTGGGGTTGGATGAATAGGACCCCGTGGAGGGCTGGATGAACAGTAGACGGTGGAGGGCTGGATGAATAGTAGCCCGTGGAGGGGTGGTTGAACAGGAGCACGTGTGGAGAGGGCTGGTTGAACAGTAGCCGGTGGAGTAGCGCGCGTTGGAGGCTGGATGGACAGGAGCCCGTGGATGAACAGTCGCAGGTGGAGGCTGGAGGAGGTGGACGGTGGATGAACAGAACAGTAGCCCGTGGAGGCTGGAGGGGGTCGACGGTGGAGATGAACAGTATCCCGTGGAGTACCGTTTTGCGGTACGCCACACCCCTCCCGATGAACAGGACCCCCGTTTCGACCGTAGTGCTCCAACATAAGTCCATTTCCTTCATTTTGCGGTACGCCACACCCCTCACGATGAACAAGACCCTCGTTTCGACCATAGGAGGTCCATTTCCTCCGTTTTGTGGTACGCCAGACCCCTCCCGATGAACAGGATCCCATTTCGAACATGGCCGGTCGAACACAAGGATATTTCCTCCGTTGTGCGGTACGCCAGGCCTCGTTTCCATCGGCTGTTCCATCCAAGCCCTACCGATGAACACGACGACGCATTCCGTTCCGACCCAGCCGGTTTGCTCCCCATGAACACGACGATGATGATGTTTCTCCGTTCTGACCCAGCCGTGTACAAGAGCCCTGGCCATATGTATGCGTGAGTAGGCGTTCGAGACCCTGCCCGTATGTACGTACATGGCCGTATTTTCTTTCTTGCACACTGGTCGCTGTACGTACGTGTACATGCTACGTGCGTGCCCAGGGCCGGTCCTGAGATTTTGGGGGCCCGGGGCGAGATTAAAACCCAGGGCCCTTAATGTAGACACCATAACAATACAAATTAATATGCATATGTATGGAATAATACCATTAACACCTACAACCATCCAAAATCAGTATATATCAAACAAATTATACATATTACCGAAAAATGTCATAATCCATCATGTGCTAAGGATATTTGATTCCCGCTAATGGTAGACTTGAAGATCTTATAGTAGAAGCAAAAAACTTTGTCAACATCTTTGGAATAAACTCCTACTAATGCTAGACTTGAAGATCTTACAGCGGAAACAAAAAGCTTTGTTGACATCTTTTGAATAAAATAGTCGTTTTTATCATGTTCCTCCCCATTGCTTAATTTCCTATGATAATGCGACTTTGAATAACATCTTAGATGGTATGCCATTTTTTGTCCTCTCTCATGGACCCTTTCTCAACTAAGATGTTTCTTGTATTTGTATCAAGATTATCCCAATTTTTCATAAATACCAGTAGTATAAACTGGTTATTCATGATCACTAGCTGACTGTGCATGTATATCCAATGAATTACCTACATGCTCAGAGTAACTTACGTTGTTATCATTGCTATTGGTTTCGATATTTTATTCTCGCTGATCAAATTCTGAATTGCCATTAGTTGGTTGCCCTTCCTCCATGTCAACTATGCCAACTCTCTTAGAAAAATAAATATGAATATTTCCATGCTGTGATTGTACTAATTCATCTACAACTTTCTTACGGATGACAGGATAAGACACAATGCTGAAAAATAAATCAATAAATTGCATCAATTGACAATTGTTGAAAAATACCGATGTGCCAGATTTTCATCTAGGAGACAAGGCAATATGAATAGAGGATATACCTCGGATGGTCGAATCGTCGATGGACGGAGAGCAAAGCAGGGTTCCGACGGCCCCCATGGAGTTAGGGAATTGAAATAGGCGGTCGATCTGAATTTGTGTGGAAAATTCGAGTTAGAAGAAAAGGAAAAAGGAGCAGTGAACTCGTAGTCGCGAAGAGATAACCGTCAGTGGCCGCTGAGATGAGAATCGCTGCGTGAAATGCGTGCGAGATGGAATAGAATGGGATCAATCTGTTCCTTTTTTCGGCATGCACGTACTAACCTAGGAAAGAATCGGAAAGGATCAATCAATTCCTTTTTTCTCGACGTGTACGTAGTAACTAGTAGGAACGAACAAATCGATCGCTGGATCCCTTCCTCGCTGATTTTTTGCTGACCGGAAATATATTGGGCCGTAACTTACATGTATACCTGGGGAGGGGCCCCTCGATCTTGGGGGCCCAGGGCGGCCGCCCCCCTGCCCCCCTCAGGGCCGGCCATGTGCACACCTCTACTACGACACATGCGCACCTCTACATGGACCAGTATGTACGTACACGTTCGCGACCAGAATGACAATGCTACATACGCTTCGACTAGGTGGGACCCGACTGTCAGGCACTTCCTTGCGTGCGAAGATATAGCTGGTGGGCCCCAGCAGTTAGGGGCGAATCGTTTTTTTGGACGAACTTCCTTGTGTGCGAAGATGTAGCTGGTGGGTCCCAGTAGTCAAGGGGAACGTTTTTTCGCGAAATAAGGTGGCCCGTACGGTGGGTCCCCGCTGTCAGGTGCAGGAATAACTATTTTCCGTGTAATAAGGAGACACTTCCTTGCTGCGGCCGTGGACCCAGCTGTCAGCCTCTCCACATACAGTCCACATCCGATGGAAGCCGTTTCTTGACCACGTTGACCACGCCGCGCCGAGAGCACCAGGGCGGTGGACGGCAGCGAGGCCTAGGAAGAGGACGACACGGAGCTGAGGAAGACGTGGCAGTGGATGCCCACGCATAGAGGAGTATGAGGGTTCACTTGTTCGCCGCGGTGTGAGGCTGCCATCGCCGCAGAATAACACGGGTGTGGGTGAGTAGAAGGATGGCATGGCCAGCGGTGGGAGTAGTAGGGGGCGGTGAGGCCTCCGCGGCATCGCAGCCGGCCACGGGAGGCAGGAGCACGAGGCACGATCAGCGCTGGTTTGGGCGGCTGGAGCAAGAAGACTAGAGGTTGAAGAAGCACTACGGCCGTTGGATGGACATCGTACGGTCACTGGAGCTAGAATCATGCATATATTGACTAAGTTGACAAAGCACTCCATTCCTGTTAACTTAGTAGGCCCACAAGTCAGCCTCCCACTATACTGGGTCCCAGCTAGCAGGGGGTATTCATTTTTTGTGCATAATAAGGAGGCATTTCCTTGCGTGCGAAGATGTAGCTCGTGGGTCCTAGCAGTAAGTGGGGAAATGTTTTTTTCATGAAATACGGTGGCCTGTCCAGTGGGTCCCTACTGTTAGGTGGTGGAATAATTATTTTGCGCGTCATAAGGAGGCACTTCCTTGCGGCCGTCCTGGACCCAGCTGTCAGCCTCTCCACGTACAGTACTCTTCCGATGGAAGTCGTTCCTTAACCACGTTGACCATGCTGCACCGAGAGCACCAGGGCAGTGGACGACAGCGAGGCCTAGGAAGGGGACGACGCGGAGCCGGGGACAACGCGGAAGTGGAAGCCTGCGCGGAGAGGAGTACGAGGGTTCACTGGTTCGGCTGCGGTGTGAGGCTGCTATCGCCTTAGAATAACATGGGGTGTGGATGAGTGGAGGGATGGCCTGGCCAGCGGTGGGAGTAGTAGGGGGCGGTGAGGCCTCCGCGGCAGCACAGCCAGCCATGGGAGGCAGGAGCAGGAGGCATGACCGGCGCTGCTTTAGGCGGCTGGAACAAGAAGATCAGAGGTTGAAGAAGCACTACGGTCGTCGGATGGACATCGTACGGTCACTGCAGCTAGAATCATTTATATTGACTAAGTTGACAAAGCCCTTGGTATGTGTGAACTTAGTAGGCCCATAGGTCAGCCTCTGAAACGGTGCGCCCCAGATGTCAGGAGGAGGAATCATTTTTTGGGCGGCCCAGGCTAGAATATCCAAGATTGAAGAAGAAGCACGACATCCTTTGGATAGACATCCAATGGCCATTGCTGCTAGAACCGTGTGTTGACTATAATAAGTTGACAAACCCTTGCATACGCATCAACTTATTTTTTTAGGGAATGCGTCAACTAAGTAGGCCCACAAGTGTGTGGTAGAGAACTTAGCCCATTTGTGATTTGTAAGAATGTACAACCCATTTTTGAATTCTAATGGAATTTACTACAGCCCATTTAGAGTTTATTAAAAGTACATCCCATTTTCTAGCTAGGACAACGATTAATAATTTCAACCAACCGTTCATGATTTATTCAAAAAAAACCAACCCTTCAAGTCAAAATTCAATAAAATTTCCCACATTTTGATGGGATCCGAAATATTTTTATCCCAAAATTTCTAGTCAGATTAAATATAAATTTGTATTACATAAAAATCCAACGAAACATTGTGCGCGCAACAATTAAAAATTAAGATTTTTAATATCCATATGTAATATTTTATAAACTAATTTCGTGTTTGGTGCATTTTTTATAGTTACTGCCCAGTTTTTATAATTACATCCCATTTATTATTTTTTAAAGCCCATTTTCCTCTTAAGCCTAATGCATCCCTCCTAGGAAAGATTTGCAGCCCAGCAGGGCGGAGAATAACAAGTTGAATTTGCCTGGGTATTCCTCCAAAAAACATATAGCTGGGCTAGCAATTTTCATCTTGAAAAAAATTAATATCCGGGCTGGATATCTGTCCTGGGCTAGACGGGCCATAGCCTGCCCAGTTAATACCCTACTCTCCTATGAACAACAATGAAAACATCGCCAAGAAAACCTCTGCAGTTCTCACGCCTCAAAAACACAAATACTGCTCAAGCTGCTTGGTCCCAGCTATCGGCCGCACCTTGTGCAATTCTCTTGTTTATATTGACTAGATAGGTTGACAATGGTGTGGGACCGTGATGTCAGGAAACCAGGAGGAAGCAAAAAAAATATAGTTGTACATAATAAGGAGGCACTTAGCGTACATACGGCTATGGCTCTAATGGGTCCCTATTGTCATCCAGTCAAAATAAAGTCATCTCCTAAATCCTCATGTTCATTGATCATGTTAACAATGCTCGGCGCCATGGCGAGCGCAACAACTCGAAGGACGATGGATAGGGCCTCGCGGGCCCTATGGATGTTCTGATACAACGCCCGCTGCTCATTTAGGAAGCCAGGATCATCGGACACCTATGAGCACCTTCGAGAGACTGAGACGGCATGAAACGGTAAGGCCGCGCTTGCGAGCTCTGGTTTATTTCACACATGTATTAAGATACAAGTGTAATTTACTCGTCATCGGAAACAACATGTAAATTACAGCCGTAACGAAACAGAGGGCCCGAGGTCTGTAAGTAAAACCAGCGGGTTACATGTGTAATTTGAGAGACCGGTGTATATTTTACTAGTCGAAATTGACCAACCAAGCGCTTCGCCCAAGACCATCTGCTTTTATTTACAAGCGTCAGTTTTACAAGCGGTTTTGGTTGGAAAACGACGATCCAGTCATGGCCTAAGATGATGAGTTGGTTGAAAGATCATATGGTTTCATGTCTAACCTACCCGACTTGTCATATAGGATATGAATGAAACATAAGACGATGAACTTCTTAAGCACGGAAACAATAGAAGAGGATGATCCTCTTAACAAGCAAATCACTGGCATTAGTTCGACATGCAAAACAATACGAAGCATTATTCTTAGGAGGCATGGTGAACAGCTCGTGATGTCGCATGACACAACATTCCAAGCTCAACTTTGCAATCAAACACAAGGCCTGGCATTACATAGACAATATTCAGAACAAACTCTTAAAATATCTTACATAAGTCAACATTCATGTGACTATGCATCTTAGTAGAGTAAATATTTACTTCCGAACTGAAGACAGGAATAGGAAAAAACGATCGACGTTGCTCATAGCAAAGGGCGTCACACTCAAAAATATCAAATGCATGTCTTCTGGATAACATCAATGAGCAAAAATTGACAAGGTTTTCAAATCCCAATATATTAAACTAATGTCAACTTTGACAAGTTTTTCCCATTCAAAATATGTAATGCCTATGATTGTGGAACGGGCAGGGTTTGTCATCAGTTTGTCATACGATAGTCCGGTGGCTCAAGGTGATGACGAATGATTAGAGAACCATTCGTTGTATTGTGCATGATGAAGTATTATGGAGTACACGAACCATCTGAACATTTTGTGCAGTTCCACTAAAGTCAAGCTGAGCATCCCTATGGATTTCATACTTATATGCTGCCAGAAAACAAAGACACATCAGCACACACATGAATATTGGCCCCAGTGTCAACCCGCCAATCAGTGGACTAACAAACTGAAAGTAGGGTAAATAGATTACCATACCCAGATGCCCCATCATTGTTGCTTAGGGTGACATTGACAGACTTGGAGTCCTATCCTGGCTTCTTGGTACTTGCTTGGGAACTTGTTTGCCCAGTGTTCCTTCGAACCACAAGTAAAGCAACCATCTCTCCTTTTGTCTTTCTTCTTACCCTTCTTAATGGCCGACGCTGGCAACACCATTCAAACATATAGTCTGGTGGCTCAAGGTGAAGACGAATGATTAGAGAACCATTTGATGTATTGTGCATGATGAAGTATTATGGAGGACACAAACCATCTGGACATTTTGTGCAGTTCCACTAAAATCAAGCTGAGCATCCCTGTGGATATCATATTTATATGCTGCAAGAAAAACAAAGACGCAGCAGCACACACATGAATACTGGCCCCAGTGTCAACCCACCAATCCGTGGACTAACAAACTAAAAGTACGGTAAATAGATTACCATACCCAGATGCCCCATCATTGTTGCTTAGAATGGCATTGACAGATTTGGAGTCCTGTCCTGGCTTCCTGTACTTGTTTGTGCAGTTTTTGCCTAGTGCACCCACGTGTTGTAGAGTTTCCTATGCTCTCTGCAGACTAGTCATGTCACCAGCATTTACTAATACTCTGTAAAGCTTCTCGATCATTCCTTGTGTAGTGTAGCGCAAATAGTGACTGCTTCTTTCCGCAAAGTGGTAAGACCAATTGGCTCCTTTTGTGCAGTTCAACTAAAATCAAAGTCGGAATAAAACCGAGCTTTAATTTTGATATCCCTGTAAGCAACAATAGGTATAAGGGAAACAATTACTGAGAAATAATGGTTGATGACTTGTACTCCCAGAATAAAAACATCTACTGATCTACCTTATCTTAATGGGAAACAAAGCAGGAGAGTAGCAATTCTCAATTAGTGTGATTCATTCATATTAACTGAGGCATTATCTTAACAATGCCTTGTTTCAACATGTATAAAGAACGACAAAGCAGAAAAGTATCATTCCTAAAACAATGCGACTGATTCATTTTAATAGAGACATTATCTTAACAATACCTTGGTTAAACATGTAGAAAGAACTATAAAGCAGGATAGTACCATTTGTAAAACACTGTAACTAATATATAATAATAGAGACATTATCTGAACAATACATTTCTTAAACATGTACTCCGGCCAATCCCTAACAGAAATGGTATTCCCGCCGATCCCTAACACCATGTGCTTCCATCTACTTATAAAGGGGGTGATGCAGAGTTTGTTGTAACAAAGAAACAAACATAATGTCTGGGTTGGTACCATTTTTGTTCACTACTTAATGGGAAATAAGAAAGCAACACAATAGCTTCAATTCCAAATTTATTTAAAACAGTACCAATACAAGTAGCAGAACATCTCAAAACACACTGCACGATCATGTGGATGGGACATGGGACATGCTAGCACCATGTGTGTCCACACGTATAAATGGGTGATGCAGAGTATGTAGCCAAGCAGCATATCTGCGTTGGTCCCATATTTGTTCTCTTTGAAACTTTTTCCTATGTGAGGGCAGCAAATCTAGTCCTGCACAAACTACCCCCCAGTTTCTTTCCCTTTTCAACAAAGAGTTCGGTTCCTTACATATGTGTGTACTAGGTTACCTCCTTTTCCCCTTTTCTACCAACAAAGCGGCTGGATAGCTAGTCTATACTACTTTCCCTCCCTCTTTTCCTCATTGAACCACATCCTAGATTCATGCTCCACCCCACCGCACCCTTCTTTCCTCTTTGAACCAAGACCTAGATTCGACTACAAAATCGAAAAAGATCCGCATGCAGCTAGACCAATGACGGTTTCAAAGAAACTTATACCTTAGGGTCGTCGGGATGTGGCAACACTACAAAAAAATACACTTCTGTGATGATACGTGTTTGTCACAGTAGGTCATGTTTTCTGTCATGCATGTACATCCATGACAAATTTATGACAGAATCAAGATAGTCATACATGTGCTGTCGTAGAAGTGTTCCATGACATTACCAAAATTATCATCACGGAAGTGTCCACTTCCATGACGATAAATCACGTGTCACAGAAGTGCTTTCGTCAAGGGTGACCGACACGTGGCATCCACCGTAACGGAACGCTGTTAAGCTATCGGGTCCGGTTTTGGATCCGATAACCCGTTAACAGCCCTGACCAATGGGGATTTTCCACGTGTAAAATCATCACTGGCTGGAGGAAACACATGTCGGCTCACTGTTGGGATAGATGTCAACCACTCATTTGACCCAAAGCGCCTATGATACGTCGACATGTGGCACGGCCCAACAGAGTCCCATTAATGTGAAAGGTCGGCCAGTTTGACTTAGTCAAAACATGGCGGGCCGACCCACGGCAGCGCGTTAATGGCCTGTTTGCATATAGCCCATTTACAGCCCGCTATCCCAGGGCCCATTTACGATCGATCCAAATTAGGCCCAGTAGCGTCATCTGGGCCGTCCAATATAATTCTGGCCCGTTTTAACTTCCGGCCCATGTATGGCCCATGACGTCTTTCGGCCCATATGAGGCCCTTAGTAACCCTCGGCCCCTTAACGACCCGTGGTAAAATTGGCCCGTAATGAATAGTGTATCACTTTATACCCATTAACGGCCCTTTATTCCGTTGGGCCGTTTCCAACCCATGTTATCTTTCGGCTTTCTCAGGGCCCATTTATTCTTGGGCTCATTTCTAGCATTTTGTTACTTACGGCCTGTTACTGTCATTTTCTGCTTGTGGGCCAAATTCAGCCCGTGGTTATAGTCAGCCCATTTGTGGCCCGTTAATACGTCGGGCCGTTTTCATGTCGAAAAAAACCTGTTGGGCTGTTTTCATAGAGTTATCAAATACGGCCTATTAACGGCCCGTTATTGTCCATGAATAGTACGACCCATGATTGGCGAAATGATGATACACCCCGTAGATGGCCCATGGATCGCACGGCCCGTAAAAGGCCCATGGATCGTACGGCCCGTAGAAGGCCCATGGATCCTATGTCCTGTATAGAAGGCCAATGGATCCTACGACCCGTAGAAGGCCCATGGATCATACGGCCCGTAGGAGGTCCATGGTTACAATAGTCCGTGTGTTTCCATGATTATTTTGGCCTAGTTTCCAAAAATAGGTTATTGTGGCCACTAGAAAACACAGAAAAACAACTGCAATGACTACAAGCAAACAACTAAACAAGATAATAAGGAAATAAATAAGCAAGCAATTAACGCTAGCCTATTACCGCTATTACACATATTACATCCACTAGGCATCAAAGTTCGCCACTAGTGCAAATATAGGGAACAAAGCAGCATATTACATACACTGGCCGTCAAAATTGGCCACTAGTGCAAATAAACCCGGCAGCAAAACAAGAGCATAACTGAAACAACTTCAGAAGAACAAAGCAGCATATTACATACACTGGCCATCAAAATTGGCCACTAGTGCAAATAAACCCGGCAGCAAAACAAGAGCATAACTGAAACAACTTCAGAAGAGCTCAAGAAATGTGGTATCCACCATGCTGGCAATAAGCTTAGCAAGCTTATTAGCTTTGTCCTTTTTGGCGCTAAAATCCTCTAACGCTTGCTGTTGCACCAGAAAGTATGCATTTGAATGCTCCGGGGACTTCTACAGTCCTTCCGCTTCTTGTCGCAACACAGCTGATCGATGTCTTTCAGCTTGTAGTTGAGACTCAAGAAACTGAACTGATTCAGACAGTGAGTTTGAATAGCTTGTGCAAGCGATAGTGGCCAGTAACTCGAACACTAAACCAAGACAGCACTTTGGGGTTGTCTCACTATCTTCGAGATAGTCTTCCTTAGCTGTTTTATCAGCTTTGTTGGAGACCAACAAGGATGTGTCACTACCCTGAACCTTATCTGCATTACTTCCTTTAACATTGCTTAATAAGGCACTCTTCCCCAATATTCTGTCAGCATTCTAAAAGAAGAAACAAGCAGACACATAATAGGTTTAGCATGTACTAGTATATGAAACTCATTTTGGTGAACCAGTTCATTAGTAAGGTGGACAGGATTAAACTACCAAGTCTTCTATTACCAAGTACTAGTACATACTAAAAGCATCAAACAAACATATATCTATGTCCTATGGTCACTGCATTGTCTTGCCAAATCAAAATAGAGACACGGTTCAAATCATATCAGTTCAAGACAAAGCAGCAGTGAAAAATACAAAGCGTGGGAAACTACACGGCACAATAAGATTTCAGATGGGTACCATGGGTCTACATGTACAACAACACTATTGGCTCTGTTGTGATGCTAGTAATGTGCATGATATGAGAAGTCAACTGTATACACAATTGAAATTGAAATCAACAGAGCTATTGATAAGAGCAAGCCTATTAAAGAAACATGTGTGAACATACCTGCTGTGCCATTGGAAGTTTTGATTGGATCCTTCAATTTAAAAATAAGTTTGTATGAGTAAATACTGTGATACAAGAGCAAAGCAGTATGCACGATAGCAATCATAGTTAAAAAAGGCGCGCCTAAGCGAGCGCTTAAGCACCTAGGCTCTAGGCATTGGTGAAACGCATTGCGCATAACTACGCTTAATCTGTGCAGAACTGCACATAAGCATGCGCTTTGGTCATTAAAGCGCAAGGCGGTGGCAAAACGCACAATTAATGCCTAGCGCTTTTTTGAACTATGATAACAATGGAATCTTAAATTAGAACAATTGTTCTTCAGGTTTAGGCACTTGTTCTACATGAACAGAGTATGGTAAGACGCAAGAATATAGTACTTAAAAATAGAAAATGAGCTCATAGACCTTACCACATTCTTGGTTCGGGACCAGTACAGAACAAGACGTTCCCATTCATCATCCAGTAAATGTGTCTCAGGAGAACGTAAGGGAATTTGATGAGTTTCTTTGCCGGTGAAGTACGTTTTCTTTAGGTAATTCTGATACTGCCACCAAGCATTCTTGAAGATAGCAGAGGTATTAGCACAGGTTACTCCCGAGTTTCCAAATTGGTCCTTCTCTATAGAGAAAAATGGAAAATTTGCTGTATTATAACCATCATGGAGGTAGGATGTATGGGACAAAGCAAAGTAATTTCCATGAATAACATTACTTACACATAACTCCTGGACAAACACCTGCAACTGGCATTTTCCTTCATCTTTAGTATAATATTTCCAAGATGGGAAGATACGCACATATGATTTAAGAACATCAAATGCTATAGATGCTAAACTACGACTAGCTGGTTGTGCTTCCTCCACAGGAATAGGCGTACTAACTGGTGGAGTTGGGGTTTGCCATGGTAGTGCTGGCCCTTTGGGCACTGGAGCTGCCTTACTAACTGATCTTGGTTGGGAGCTCTGTGGTGGAGATGGTCCTGTGTCAATAGGAACTGGGTTACTCTCTATTGGGGTTGGGGTTAGATTGGGTGAAGCTGGTTCTCTGTCCATCCCTGTAGGGGTACAATCTGTGAGAGTTTGGGTTCTGTGTGGTAGGGCTGGTTCTCGTGCATGTACAACCGGGGTTCTATCTCCACCAAGAGGTAGCACTGTTTTATTTGAAGACCGTGTTTTAGTCTGCTAGATGCTGGCATCACCCGCTCCAATTCAAATGGTTGATAAACAAGAAACATAGTTAAATGTATAGACATTGTATGAGAGACAGATGCAATATATAGTGTGGAAAAAAGAGGGAATGAAATAGTTGACATGTATATTGTTTAACTAAAACGGATAGCATGACATAATTTCACATATATGATGTCTATCTAAACTAGATAGCATAGCATAACACAAAGATATGATGAATAACTAAACAGGATCGCATGACATAATTCACCTACATGTTATCTAAGTAATCAGGATCGCATCATTTAATTCACATATGTGATTTATATGCTAAACAAAGGGCATTAGATATGATGTCTGAACTAAGAACATGGTGTTGAATATTGTGTATATGATGGCTAAACTATGCAATGCAAGACACCATATGCATGATATGAGCAGTATAACCATGCCAAGTTAGAGCATACACCTCGGTGGGGGAATAGGACTAGCCATCTGTCTCTGAATCCATCTCTGAGGAGCTATCGGGACCCAACAAGAGATCTGCTTCGACAGGTAGCACTGTCTGCTTTGAAGGCCTTGTTTTCACTCCAGATTTTTCAATCTCCCACCCAAATGGCAGATTCACAGGAAGAGTAGTTTAATGTACAAACATTGTCGACAAATGGAAATGTAATGAAAAAAAGGAAGGGCAAGATATCATTCAAATATATGATGCCTGGTTAAACAGGATGGCATTGCACATTTCACGTATATTATGGCTGGCTAAAAGGCATGAGACTGCATAGTTCCCATATATGATATAGAAACTAAACAGGTGGCATTACAGAACATGTTTAAACTAAGCAGATGACATATATGATGTCAAAAGTAGGCACTGCAAGGCAACATATGCATAATATGACTAACATCATCATGCCAAGGTAGAGCAAACACCTTGGGGGGAAATAAGAGTGGTCAGCGGCGTCTGAATATGCCTCAAAACAGATATCTTCCTCCGGATTACTGTCTGGAGAGGGGTGGGGAGGGTTTCCCATTGAACCCATGATGGAGCGATGTCTGCATGACATTGTATTGCCGCGCAAAACTCTTCACTTTTTCTCTACATGTTCAGCATGACTGTGTACAATATCTGACATGCATACGAAAAAAATATGGTGAGATTATGTATGGAGAGCATGCAGAAATTTAGAGTGATGGTAACAACCAGTGGATGGATCCAAAAATAATGATAGCAGGCTGATGATTGCTTTAATTTAATAAAAACATAGATGATGATTGCTTTACTATTTGTTTCCCACCCAAGATGAACAACATAGACATACCCTAGGTGAACCAGATATTAGACAGAGATACTATTCATTGCTTCCTCGATATGTGCCCCACAACAAATTTAGAACTCAAGTTTGAACATTAATTTGGACCTGACTTGGAGTCCAAGAGGTGAACAGGACGATAAAGTAGCAGGTAATTTTAAGCAATGCATAACATAAGCAGAAACAAAAGAGTGCGGCCTCTCTTGTGGGCCTGTGTACTCCTCAGGTTCATCTGCTGAGTCGATGATGGTGATGCCATTGCGGTGGGTGCTGGCGGCAGGGAAGGAGATCTGAGGCGGCAAAAGACGGTCAGGAGTTGTGATGTCTGGTTTGGTGGATGTTTCTGTCGATGGAGCAGCTCAGTTGAGGTGGACGACGTCACGACAGGAGCAGGACAAACCACACAAAGTTCCCTTCGACACCTACCTGTAACTGAAGTAATTCTGTAAGGGCTCATTTGGCTTGCATGATTCTAAAAATGCAGGGATAGGAAAAACACCGGAATAGGATAGGAATGCACATGGTAAACAGAGCATTTGTAAACACAGGATTTCTGTCAACTTGAGTGTTTGGTTTACAGGAATTGGAAGATCAGAGGAATGCAAAGAAACATGGCCAAAATAAAGTGAAACCATATGAAAGCGTGTACAGTTAGAATGTTATTCCGCCAGTAATGCACTTGGTCTTGTTTTCATGCATAGGATTTTGAAAAGTAGGTCCATGTGGATGTTTTGCTTCATTCCTTTCAACAAAATGCATGAATAATTAAATAGTAGACTGCCTTTGGAAAATTCCCTATTGCTATGTTTTTCCGTCGGTCCAAAATAGCCCTAATGGATCTACATGAATGTATAGTAATAAGTGATGCAACAAGTGTACAACCTCTTTGCCGTAGCCGTGTTGACCTCAGCATCATTGGGTTGGTCCCTGAAGAAGTTGAGGCAGAGGTGGCTGTCGGAGGTGTGGAGGAAGATCTGAGGAATATGTAGACGGCGTCCAGGGCACTGCTCTATTGTGATGGATCTTTCGGTCGTTGGAGCAGCCCTGGTGAGCCGTAAGACATCAAGGCTGGAGCAGCATAAGACAGACATCATCAATCTCAAGTGAGATTATAATAGCATCTCCAATAGATGATGTAAAATAGACGTAAAATTTACATCACCAAAAACCACCTGACTACAACAGATGAGGTAAAAACTATTGACTCTGAACTTAAATGTTGAAACTGAAATTTACTGTGGAATCTAAATGTTACTGTCAAAACTGAACGCAATGTTAGCAGAGACGCACTTGACATGTAGTTTAGGGAGGGCCTGCAGTTCATCTTCAACCTGCACCCCCCTGAGCCGCCAGCCACCACCGGCCAAAATGCCGACCCAGCGCCGCCTCGCCGCCCCGAAACAACTCCCCACCGCCTGTCCACCGCCGCCCCGGCCAGCCCTATAGGCCCCCCGCCCCCACCCTAAACCCTAAGATAGATAGTGGGGTACCTCTCCGGCGAGCCCCCGTCCCCGCTGCGGGTGGTTCTTCCTTAACTCCGGCGAGCCCCCCACCCCCTGAAAATCGGCTGACCCAAAAGTTGATTCAGTCGATTGAAGTGTAGCTAAATCGGAGCAGAGCAGCAGCACGAGCGAGGGGGAGAGCAGCAGCAGTAGCGCAAGCGAGCAAGAGCCAGAGCAGCAGCAGCTGGGCGAGCGAGCGATCGAGCGAGAGCCGGAGCAGCAGCAGCAGATCCAGCTGGTATGGACGCCGCCGCCGAAGGGGCCTCGCACTGGGGGAGAGTCGCCATGGAGATGTTGCCCGCGGTGCCGACTTCAAGGTAGCCGCTCCATGCGGGTCCTGGATGGAGCACTGTTGGTGCTGGGAGGTCGAGCTAAGGAGAAGGTGCAATGCAATGAGTGTATAACCTCCTTGGTGGCGCCGAGTAGGCCTTGGCTTCGTCCGAGGAGTCGGTGAGGATGCTACGGTTCCGGTGGAGCAGGTTAAGGCGGCACTGTAGGGATGGAGCAACCGCGATAGATGAGGCGATCGTCGAAGCAGCTCCTTGGAGGTGGAGGACGGGGCGGCTAAACCGGCGGGACGACAAGATGGACGATGGATCCTCATAGGGGAGGTGGACGAGGGACGTCGAGCTGTTGCGGTGGACGACGTCGTCGGGGAAGAGGCTCCGGCTGGGCAGCGGTGAGGTGGCGGACGGAGGAGGGTGGGGTTTCACGGCTGGAGCGGAGAGGTTATGGTGGCCTGGGATTTCGAATGGCAAAAAGGAGGTGATGGGAGGGGGTGAACCATGACTTAGGGACGCACTTGTGCAAAATGTAGGGTGTGTTACAAAAGTACCCCCCACCGATTTGAACTAGCAGCCCTTTTGACTCAGGGTTAGAAGGGGGATTTCACGTGTCGGGATTTGGCAGCTGGAGAGAGTTTTTGCGCGCATTGTAATTTTGGGATAGCAAGGCGCGGGTTGTGAAGGCGCCAGTTTTGGGAGCACGATATCTGAATTTTCGGGATATAACAAGGCGCAGGTTGAATTTTAGGGACAAGCCTAACGTGTAATATTGTACTTGTACGTACCAAATCAATTCGCACTTCCCTCAACCAAAAAGAAAATGAAAAAAATAAAAATATTCACACCACACAAAGAGAGAGTCTTGCCCCGTTTTACTATAAAATGCTATTCAAAGCTACTCCCTCCTTCCATCTATATAGGGCCTAATGCGTTTTTCGATGCTAACTTTGACCAAATATTAGAGCAATAATATATGACATGCAACTTACACAAAGCACACCGTTAAATTCGTCTGTGAAAGGTTCTTTCAACGATATAATTTTCACATTGTGCTTATCATGTACTATTAATCTTGTCAATAGTCAAAGGCGGTCTGAAAAAACGCATTACGCCCTATATAGATGGAAGGAGGGAGTATGAATCCATGTTATGTCCAATTAAATTTTGTCGCTTGCTATATAATGCATGTAACCTACTCATACCAACATTTTCGTGCATTCCAAAATTCTATACTACCGCTGCAATTCGAACTGAATTTGAATTCGTTTCTCTATTTCAATAAGAATCTACAATCATGATTGTTGCCAACTTCAACCATCATTCGTGTATTACCTTAATAACACACCACATGATTACTATAGAGATAGATATGAACTATGTGTACTACATGAACTCGAATTCTATTTTTTGAATACACTTGATGCTGATTCCAAATAATAGTACATTTGATGTACTAACTATATATTCATAATATAAACCATGTTCCATACGTGTACACCATGTTTCTCACACATAGTATAGTGCCCCGCCCCCTACATTATGACAAGTATTTAGACCTGAGCTGCAAAAGCCACACATTAGCCCAAATTATGATCAATGTTCTATATATTATACGTAGTACTAGCAAGGTGCCCATGTGTTCCACAGAACATCAACATGATCAAGGGGAGGCCTAATTTGCAAATACGGAGAGGGGTGTGGGTATATTTTTTCAAAATTGCCATAGTTTCCTTCCTATCCGTCAGATATAAATCAGACGACCTATACATGATGGCAGGCACACCATCATCAACAACTCTGTTTTTTATAAGAGTAGAGATAAAATATATTATATGTAGTATAACATGTTCATGACCACACCATGTGTATCACCGTTATATATATTCACACATGCGTCGGTTTAAAACACTACGATAAATTCTTCAAATATCTAAATTCGCTTTTTATAATGAAGTATGATCTCTATTCATCTTTTACACCCACGCAATCCTCTTATCTTTGTAGCTAGCTAGCGATAACTTTCTCTCGTGCATGCACACGCCCGCATCCCTCTCACCCTCCCTCAGCATTCTCTAGCTCCATCGCGCAAATTCATCTTTTCACTTTAGGTCGTTCACCCACGGTGTGTGTAGGCCCCCAGCTCCTTCTTTACGGCACACATCATCGATATGTCTCTCTAGCGAGGCGTGCCTAGCACAAACACAAGCTTCCCCTCTTCTCTTATCACTGTCCATGCCTCACTCCCACCACTCTTTTCATCGATCTTGTACTCGCACACTCCTTCCCCCTCGATATAGTATGACTCTCGCACCACCTCCTAGATGCATCCCTCTCTCTCTCTCTATCCTTCTCCCCATGCCTCATTTGCTTCTAACACACACATGCATGTATACCGATTGATCTCCCAACATATACCTAGGTCGACTTTAACTATCCCCCCCATCGATCGACGTACCTCACAAGTTATGTCTCTCCTTTCTTTGACAAAGGACGATTGATCTTCCTATGTAGTTATGTCTGCTTACCACAGCCATATCATCCCCCTCATCATTCGTGCATGCCTCCTAACCCGTCTCTCACACGCACGTGCACAGATAGGCAACCATCCCCTCTCTTATTGATATTGCTGGCGTGTCCTCCGGTTGTCTAGAAAGCCTATCCCATCATTTGTTAGAAGCAACTCCACTACCACCCCCTCCAACACTCTAGCTCTATCTCTCTCCCAACTGTATTCCTCTCCTACACATACGCATGGATGCCGATCGATGGCCTCTCTCCTCCTCCACACATATACCAGCCATTGTACCTCTAGTTAATTAGGCCTCCCTCCCCCCACCAAACACCGATAGTCGAGCGTTGTAGGTAGGTATCCATGCCATAGAGACAAACTGCACCTGTCCCCTCTCTCGTTCTAGTAGGCCAGCCACTCTATATCTTTGACAAGGGCACACAAAATTTTTATGGCATTCTTTATCAACCGCACGCGCACCCACACACACACATCATCCCTCTCTTCGATTCTATGGACACCTCAAGTCGATGATACCTCCACTCTCTTCTCGTGGATCGCCCCGTCTATATATATGATATATCCAGGACTCTATTTCACACACATTGCATATCTTACATTTTTTGATTGAGCCCCCCCCCCCAAAAAAAACTCTCACGAACCCACACACTATATCTCTCTATGTTTGTATCTCTCACACAACCCCACGTAGGTGGTGTATGTATACAAGAAGAGAATGGTGACCGTGACCGTGCACGTACTCATGCTTCGTGCCTAGCCACACCCACGCGGGTACACAGTGGAGCTCATTTCTGTATGAAATGGCAGCCCATGTGCTAATTTGAATGCGTGTACCAGTTGTTTACCTACTGAGGTCGTGTACCATGCGTGCACGAAACAAAGTTCGACTTGATGCGTTGGCGCGTTATTTTTAAATAAAGATATATCGCTCAATGGCACGTACACATAATGTAAAACAATTTTTATGGACAAAAAGGTAGTCCGCTCCACTATATACAATGGAGCCTCCCTGCCTAGTTTGTCTCTCTTCAGAGTATCTCACACAAGGTTGTGGTGGCCTCTCTCTCTCTCTCTCTCTCTCACTGTTGGTCACTGATCCGGCCGCATCCCGTCCGCCGGCGGAAAGTAAGGACGTGCATCGTTTCTCTGTTCGACGGTGCCAAGGCAGCACGTCTCAATCTGCGGTACACACCGTTCTCTCTGACCAAGCTCCGGCGCGGTAGGGCCTACGCCACCTACTCGCTGCCGCAGTATGGGCAGATTCCGCCCGCCGCCGCTCACCTAGTTACATCCCGACGACCTCCAGGTATCCCCTCCGGCCTTGCTCCACTGCCCGTCTTCCCACATCGTTGCATGTGGATGTTCCATAGTTCTTTGCACAAAACGTCGCTCGTCCGGCGTACTTTCCATATTGCAATCTCGTCCTCACACCGTTTTAGACAAACACAACCGTGTTGTTATCTTCCCTTAGGACAAGGAATATGCTTCTTTTTTGTCGTCGCAACTGTCAGCAACAATATTTGTCTTTTTACAAATTTCAAATGGGCATATTTTAGAGTGTAGATTCACTCATTTAGCTTCGTATGGTACTCCCTCTGTTGCTAAATATTTGTCTTTCTAGATATTTCAACAAGTGACTACATACGGAGCAAAATGAGTGAATCTACACTCTAAAATATCTCTATATACATCCATATGTAGTAGTCCATTTGAATCTCTAAAAAGACAAATATTTGAGTAGTCACTCGTTGAAATCTCTAGAAAGACAAATACTCCGGAATATATTTAAGAACCGAGGGGGTAGTGCACAGCCGCATGGGAGACTCAGACCGGTCGTTGTGCCGCATTAATAGTGAGTAATGAGCAGTCAAATCATAAGCCCCACCTTTCCCACTGTAAGTTGCTTGGAAGAAGCAACCATCAATATGCTCTTCTTTGAATCCGCTCATACTACTCCATATGTCACTGTGTATAGAGCGCGCTTCAGAAAAAGAGAAAATCTCTGGGACCAAGGCGACTAGCGATCAGCCTGAAAAATAGCATTGCTAGTTATAGCACGACATCTCTTACTAGTGGAAATAATGCGTACACACATGCATGTAGTGCTTCGACCCCGGGTACACACATGCATGCACTTACTCCACTCCGTAGTACTACATCGAGAGAAAATTGCGGTTACCACGCCCTAATTAATTGAGCATTAAACCAAACGCGTCTAAAGTCTCTCTGGTGGTGGAAATGCATTCAGAGAAATGCATCATAATGAAGCGCGCCCTGTATACTGTGACGGAGGGAGGAGTAGTATGAAGGTCCAAAACCAAGTACGCGTATGGCCAGTCGGTCAACGGACCTCCTCTTGGCATATCACTGACATGTGGGACCGGAGTGTGAGAAAACTGATCTCAATTGACGGCAAAATGGCCAACTCGCTGTTCCTTGAGAGAGACGAGGAGCGAGAACACACAGACGGGCTCGCACGGAGGCCAAGATATATTCGAGCATGGTTGATCGATATCATCATTACATGTTGGGCTACCATTTTCCGCCCTTCTCTAGAATAAATGTGTACTTTATCAGAGATTAAAAAAAATAGTACTGAGGCTCCACCATGCGGTTCTAGTAGTAGTAGTACTACTCGTACTACTAAACCTTGCGCTTGGCTCTTCGCCTCTTCGTGAAGTCGAACAATGATGGTACTCCGCATGTTCGGTACTAGTACAGTGTATGCCTGTGGCAATCTGACACTGAATGAACTAATGCATGTCCACCGCCTGGGCGAGGGTATGTTGCATTAGTCAAAAGGCATAAGCGAGCTTCACCTTGTCCTACAAGCTTCTCCTCGTTCTTCGAGTTTTCGGGACACACCAACAAGTAGTGCTAGTCCATACTCCCTCCTTTCCGGTTAATATGGCTTAATCTTTTTTGTGGGTAAATGAGAGAGCTTTATTCATATATAAGCATTCTTAGGACGATCAGCCAAGACACTGGTCACTAGGAAACGAGGTACCCCGCAAAAAAGAAGTAGGAAGCGAGGTGTTTCATCAAGCCATCGCTCGACCACTTTCAAAGTGCAGCAAGCACGATTCGCAGAAAGATGCGCCGCAAGGTTTGCTGGCCTGTTTACATGCTAAATAACAAAAAAAGAGGAAATATTACTGAGTGCTCCTATTTGTAATAGGATATGAGCCAGAATTAAGCGAGAATTGTGGCGAGTGTTCCATGCAATCAACTTCCAATATCACATGCGAGAACCCTCGAAGAGAACCAAATGTGTTAAAGATTGCTTTATCACATTTTAAAAATATAATAAGAGTGCAGACACTCCTCCATCTGGTTCCTAGTACTAGTATAGTACATACCTCTATAGACTATAGTAGTAGTACTAGTACTAGTAAACTTTGCGCTTCGCTGTTTGCCTCTTCGGGAAGTGCAACAATAATAGTACTAGTACAGTGTATGCTTCTAGCAATCTGACACCGAATTAACTATTGCACGTCCACCGCCTGAGTGAAGGAGAGCTTGCATTAGTCAAAAGTTTCTCCTTGTCCAGCGAGCCACCGCATGCAAGCTTCTCCCATCCTGCAAGCTTCTCCTCGTTCCGCGAGTTGACGGGACACAACAAAGTAATGCTAGTCCATACCTCCTCCTCTCCAGTTAATATGGCTTAGTTTCAAACGAGATAAATACACTGTCTGTCACTGTATATTTGTAAAAATACGGCCAGTGGACTTCATAATACACTCATTGCGCTCAATATATACATTTTTCGGTGTTTATACAGTCACTAGCTCACCCTGGATGAGTATGTGTGTGCATGCACGTGTAGGTTGAGCACTTGAGCATGACCGTGTGTGTTCCTTCGTGTGCTCGGACATGCATGCATTAGGGCGTCACGCGTGTTTTTGCGTCCATGTGTACGTGTGACTGTTGCATACACGTAGGGGGAGTACGTGTAGGGGCCACTAAAGGAGCAGTCAAATCACACAGTAAGTTAGTCGGAAGAAGCAACCATCATTTCACTCTTCAATGACACGTACGCAATATAAAATGGTTGATATGGAGAGAAAAAGAAAGCCACTATATATACACTAGCAAGAGCCTAAGCTACAAGCCTGCTTGCTTGGGTTGCTCTCTTCACAAGCATAGAACGACGGTGGCCACACCGCTGGTCAAATATCCGTCCTGATCCCACAGCTGGGGGAAGGGAACAATGTTCTGCGTAGACGCGGTCGACATCGGCGAGGGAGAAAATCCACAGTCGGTGCGTCCCAATCGGGGGTCACCGCGGTATGGGCCGATGCCATGTCCCAACCGCCCTTCTCACTACTAGGAAAAGGCCTACTAATGGCGCACCAGTTTTGCCTACTAATGGCGCATCACTGGTTCACCATTAGTATCACGCCACTAGTATTTATTACTAATGGCGCACCAGTGATGCGCCATTACTATCTGGTATACTAATGGTGCACCACCCAGTGCGCCATTAGTATATAACACCATGTGCCATTAGTATGCCTCCTAGGGGCCATATTTAACCATGTGCTTTGGCACACTAATGGCGCACTGCGGATGGATGCGCCATTAGTATACTTGGCATACTAATGGCGCACTGTTTGGTGATGCGCCATTAGTATACTTTGGCATACTAATGGTGCACTCTGTAGTGATGCGCCATTAGTATGAATATTAGGTTTTATTTTTTTTACTTTTCTGATTTTTGCACAGGTTACAAAATATATTATTTGACAGAATATAGACAGTAGCACACAGCAACAAAAGATTCATCGAATACAATAGAAGATTAGTCTCCGAATACAATTCATCATATTAGTCTTCAAATTCAAAAGACCGAACAAAGATAAAACATTACAAGTCTCGAGACCGCGAGTATCGAGTTTGTCTTCACATTACAAGTCGATATCGATCATCTAAACTACCATCACATAGAAGAGAGCTGCGGTCATCACGATGAGCATCATCGCGATGAAACTGGTCTTCATCCGGTTCCTCCAACGCTCCCTCCTCTCTCCCGCTAGATAGCGGGCGTATCTAGATTCCACCTCCGCCCTAGTGGTGTACCCTTTGTAACTGTTACTGCTGAAATGGTTAACCTGTCTCCGACACTCCTCCCAGTCGTCGTAGACTCCGGGAACCTTACCCTTGTACACGACATACGACGGCATCTCTATGCACAAGCCAAACAACAGACAATACATACATAAGCAATATATAAGTATGCAACAAAAGGATCGGAAGAGAAAAGCAAGACATGACATTAATAGCACGATTCATGGTCCTACTAATAAATAGCATCGATTACATCTAAGTTGAACGACTGTCCAAACCAAAGAGACATACAATTCATTAAAGTTTAATTACAACATGAGCCAATCAATGTTTCAGAACTACACATAGCATCACTACTTTCGACTCGACTCATGGACAGGAGCATGGATGAAGCCGCCGTCTATCATGATGGTCATGAAATCGCGGGCGTTGTCAGCCTGCATTTGTAGAATTCCGTCTATCTCAATGTTGGGCGGTTGATATCTGAGGAAGAACTGCCCCGAGGTATGAAGGACATATTGATGGATGATGTCCGCAAACTCCAACCGGATGCGAAAGAATTCTTGTCTGATGTCCGCGTCCTGGATTGCCGACAAGCTTGCGGCCCAATCTTTGTGATTATTTGGTAGAAGAAGGTGATGATGGTCCCTTATGATCACCCGCATGTGATGGAGGGCGTAGTAGGCATCCTTCTGACCGTCAGGCGGCTGCTTGACGCAGCAGAACGTCGTATTGTGGGCGAACACGTACTTGCCGTACTTACGGACTGCCCTGGTGAAGGTGCCTCTAGATTTGGCGTAGCCGGGGAGAACATCATCAAGAACTTTCTTGATATTTGTGTAGTCTATCTTGGAGTTACAGTTCGGGTTGAAATATGTGGCCATGGAATATTTCGGGCTTAAGAGGATGAGTGTGCAATGTGTGTCACTGCACACAACACGGAATGTTAGAAAAAAAAGAACGATCGAAATCTAAGAAATCATATGTTACGGGGTGGTTAAGGGATGACTTACTCGGGAAAGTAAGCCACAAGGAAGTTATCCTTATCTGGGTTTGCCAGAATGACGTCTTCGAGGTGTGAACTCGCGACTTGGAGGTCCCCAGCGCTGCTCAAGAGCTTGGCACGCATGTAGAAGGGGTCGATGATCACGATGTCCGGGGTCTTGTCTCTAATGATCTGCATCTCCATACTCAGCGAAAACAGCCGAACGAAGGTGTAGTGTAGCGGATGAAGGTTAAACATAGCAAAGATGCCATCAAACTACAGGACGATCGTACCCCCGATGTCGCCATCCACAAAGCCCTTGCCCTCTGGCACCTTGGCCACGAAAACCGGGTATGCCACATCATTCTCTCTTAGACGCCGCTTCTCCAAAGAAAGAACACTATCATGCAGACTCCGCATAGCACCGGTTGCAGAATTGAGCATATTTGTCGGTAGCATCGCCCTACCCGCCACATGCACCCTCCTCAAGATATCCTTAGGTGAAGGTGGACCGTCCTAAGCACGGATCGTACTCGGTGCCGGCTAGCTCGCACCGGCTCCCTTTTTAGTCTGCCGTTTCTGTCCCTTCTTCTTGATCTACTATAATGGGACCGAGTTCTGCTCACAGACCGCCTTCTTGAGCGTGTTGGGGCTGATAATATTTGGCACCTCAGCTATCTGAGGCTCGGCGAAGGCGGCAGTTGGAGGCGTCTCCTGAGAACTGAACGCCAGACGACGCCTATTGCAACTGGGTTTCTCCGCCGTACCAGCTAGATCGCGGTCGTCTTGGTTGGGTTCTTGAGAAGGAGGCCCGCAGAACTCGTCACCGTACCCATGTTCGGCAAAGTACTTATCGATGTTGGTAAATGTACCGTCATCGTTGTCGTCGTCGTCCGGATCTTGTGCCATATGCATGTCTGGATCCTGTGCCATAGGGATGTCCGGCATGTCCGGTAGCATTGCGGCATTCTTGCCATGGCTTGGCGCCGGCATGACTAGTGGTCTTGTCTGTGGGGTGGTGTCCCCTGCCCCCAAACGAATCTGGCTCTTCAGCCAAAGCAGGGGCCAACTTACGCAGGCGCGGAGGGTCATCTCATCTTCTTCATCGGCCCCAGCGGGTCGAATCGGAGGTAACAGCTCGTCGCAGCCTGGCAGCACCCGAACCACTTCAACCCTATACATTGTGGGTGGCATCGGATTACCGTGGAACACGGGGTTGCCCGGTTGAACAATTCTGCCCTTGGCGACATCGACCAACTCGCCGCCCACGAAGTGCAGGAGAGTGCAAGGAACGTCGGCGGCGCCCTACGAAAACATGTAGGGCGTCAGGGATGCCCAGTCAAAGGCAAGGAGATGAAGTCCTAGGCCGAGAGGCTTAGTTACCGTGATGCCGTCAGGCTCGGCTAATGTCGAGGCACCGCCAACGGCGGGCGTGCAACTGACGGAGGGGCTGCTTGCTGGTGAGGTGCCGGCCGGCATACACACGGGTGCATTAAGCTCCAATGCCGGCGTCGGAGACACCAATACCGCCGCCACCGGAGACACCAATGGCGCCGCCGCCGGAGACACCAATGGCGCCGCCGTCGTAGACACCAATACCGCCGCCGCCGGAGACACCAATGGTGCCGCCTGCGCGTTGTGCGAGTTGCTGGCCGTGAAGCTGGGAATCGGGGGCGGCCCGTGTTGGCCACCCACAATCCACGTCGTTATCCCATGAATCAAGGTAGGCATAATGCCGGTGAGAGTCGATCCCAGTTGTTGTTGCACTTGCTCTTGGACCATCTCTGGAATCCGCGCCACTTGCGCCTTGAGTGCTTCAACCTCGCGCGACTGGCTTTCCGAGCTGGTCTTTTTCTCCTTTCGCCCACCAGCGGTATAGTATGACGACCATTTTGTGGACAAGCCTTTGCTGGCCACACGACCAGCTGACGTTGGCTTATTGAGCTTATCCTTGTTTTTCATTACATTCAACGCCCTATTCAAAGGGGTGTCGAAAGGGGAGCTCTGAGACGACCCCGCGCTACTGCTTTCTTTGTCCTGCGGAAGGAACGTGAACCATTTAGAAATATTGGGGATTAATTAGAATGCAACCATATGGAGCTAATTACGCGGGGGTGTATTCCTTACCAGAACAAGCTCAAGCGCCTTGGTCTTCAGATCCATGGTAAGCTCCTTTGTTACCGGGTCCTCCTTGTACCGGGCCTTGAGAAAGTTCCTGGTCTGCTTGTCACGGTATTTCTCGAAGCGGGGCGGTAGGCCTTGCTCGACACGCTCCGCGTCCTCCTTGTCCCATATAGGCTCCGCCACTCCGTAACCGCCGGGACCGAGTTGGTGGACCCCTATGTTCAACTGCCGCATTTATTTCCCCCACTGACTTGATTCAGAGGTTGCAGGGCTCTTGCACTTGATCTTGAACTCCTTGTAGTCATCTTCGCTAATCAAAGGATATTTCGCCTTGATCTTCTCATAAGTATCACCTTTGTCAATCATTGCCTTCACCGTGCTTTTCCAAGTAGACAGGGCCGTGCTCATCGTCGTGAGGGCGGCACCGTTCAATTTATTCCCCGAGAGGCGTGTGTTTGCGAACTCAGCGGGGAACTTGTATCGTTCGTGCAGCTTCGTGAAGAGGAGGCTGCGCAAATTCCCTCGGTCCTTATGCCTTAGGTTCTCGGTGTTGATCAAGGCAGTGCTCCGGAGAATGCACCCGAGCTGAACCGAGTACCCCTTGACTACGTGTTTGGGTGCTGTCGGATGCCCGTCGGAGTTCACTTCAGTAAATTCCTCCTTGACGGTGCCGAGCATGTTTGGGGGCCGGTCCTTCCATTGCCTCTTCGGTTGGCTGCCATCTGTGCGTGCGGCGCCATCATCAGTGGTGGCATCCGCGGCGCCATCATTAGTGGTGGCATCCCCGACGCCACTAGGGGTTGTGTAGTCAGGATCGGTGTCTTCCGCGGCGTCCTCATAGCGGTGAGGTTCTTCCTCCAACTCCTAGGACAGCTCCCAGAATTTCTTGCCGCCCGAACCGCCGGCCTCATCGTTGTGGGCCATGTTTTGCTCTAAATAGGAAAAAAGTTTGGTCAAAAAGTTGGTTATTGTCAAGGAACAAGATCATGGTCTCATCATTTAGGGTTTGTCGACACCGAGGCATCCTAAAAGCTAAGCTTTTATCATTTAGGGTTTGTCCATGCCGACGCACCCTAAAAGCCTAAGCGTACATCATTTAGGTTCTCATCGACACCGAGGCACCCTATAGAAGCCAAGTTAAGTTTTCATCATTTAGGGTTTATCGATGCCGAGGCACCCTAGGTTGGGCCTAATCACTTGGCTCTATTGCCACCTATGTTGGGTTTATCATCTAGGGTTTATCGATGCTAAGGAGAATTCTAAGTTGGGCCTAATCACTTGGCTCTATTGCCACCTATGGTTTAATGCAGCAAGAATGGCGGGGCAGTTGATCCTACTTAACTAAGTACTAAGATACCCCGACCCATGCATTAGTCGCAAGTACCCCATATGTCCTATTTTTAGCAAAGTCATGCTAAATTTCACGGAAAATTTCAGCATGACCTTTGCTGAAAATAGGACATATGGAGTACCCGAATTTGCTAGAACGGAAGTTAATTGACATTCCGGCAAACTCAAGGGCCTCTCGGGGTACCTGCAAATTCATTACCCCACCCCCACCCAGCTGCAACCCCACAACACCCCACAATATCATCACAACACGATGGTTGGAGACAAAACCCCCCAATATCATCAAAATACTCCAGTTATGAAGTAAAATTCCTGAAGTGTTCCAGGAGTAGAACCTGAAGTGTAGTCAGTGGCTTCACCTATGTGCATAAAAATCATAAAAATTCAAAATCATTTGAAACCTGATCACTAGTCATAAAAATTCAAAATAATTCAAAATCAAAATCTACTAATTAGTTCTTGTGCTCATCCAGTAGCAACATCTTTCATACATGATCGGTAGTCATGTACCAATTTTTTATTTAAACTAAATTTGCAAATCAACAAGAGCCCTACTAGTTTTAGACTAGATTTACACTAAATACACTAGACTATTTGACCAGTAGTCATGTGAACTCTTTAAATTTTAAACACTTCCAGACTTGAGCATTGAGAGTTCACAATTGCAAAGAATGTCCCTTGTTCCTGAACTTGTATTGTACTCCATTCATTCAAGCAGAAAGAAACAATTATTGTTCATACTCATGTGCTTCTTTCCAAATAATTTTATTTATTCAGAGTTTGAGAAATTTTGAACAAAAAAAGAACGCAAGATACAAACTGAATTTGATGTTCAAAAATAACTGATAGTAGCATGCTATGGTACAGATAAAGTTGGGTCATAATAACACACAGTAACATTTCTGGAATCCAAATTGAAACAATAAATCACAGGTAGCTAGCAACTGAAAATCAAATTGGCACTTTCTCCAAACTCATACATGTCTTCTCTTTTTGTAGCATCAGTGCTCACCTCGATGGATTAACTGAATTTTCTACAAACACCAAGTACTAGGGCACACAAAAGTTCTGAAATTTGTGTGCCTAACTGAATTAACTGAATTTTCAGTAACCGAATAAACTGAATTTTCAAAACTGACAAATATTAATAGGTTGACTATAGCAAATCCAATTCAGTTATTGCTTACTAACTGAACTTTATGACAGTATATACAACAACTTATCCTCTTAAGACAAAACAACTTTCTAAAAGCCAGATGCAACTTGTTGAGCTAATTTTGAGCAGAACTCCTTGAGGAACTAGCAGCAAAAGGTACTGAACTAGCAGCAAGCTTGTGTTATTGCTTACTAAGGTACTGAACTGATCAGAACTTCAGAATAGTGAGCTTTACATACTAATTTCAGAGGGATTTGAACCTAATTTGACCTAAATTCGAGAGGGATTTGACCTTATTTTGCATCTACACTAGCCCCTAATCCATGGCTAGAGCTAGTAGTAGGAACACATGGTAGAGTAATTAGGCAGCCTTGAGGAACCCAAATCCATGGCTGCTAGATCGAATGAAACAAGGAGGGGAGAGGGGACGGAGGGGAGTTGGGGGCACCTTCACCTTGGGTGGCTGAACGACGGCGCCGTGGATTTAGAGGTCTAGGTGGAAGAAGCCCTTGATTGCGGCGACTGTGGTGGCTGGGTGCACCCCTCCTGCTCCTCCTCCTCGAGCAGGACAAGGTCGGCGGCTACACGGTGAGGAGAAGGCCCTCCTCTCCTCTCCGGGCGTCGTCCTGGTCGCTTGCCGATGCGGTCTACCTGTAGAGACGAGACAAGAAGGGGTCAGGGGTTTGGAGTAGAGGGGGGCTTACAGGCGGAGGAGGACGGGCGAAGGAGGAGGGTGGCTTACGCGCGGAGGAGGACGGGCGGCGGCGCAGTAGGGGCAGCGGAGGGAGGCGCTGC
>NC_057794.1:372230811-372239840 GCF_018294505.1 Triticum aestivum
CCCGGGCCCGCATTGCTCCATAACTTTGCATCCGTAGCTCCAATTCATGCATATAGCATATCAAAATGTTCATCTCTGAGAGTACATCATTTTATTCCATTGCATCATTTTCATTTGAGTTCATCTTGACGCCCGAAATGCTATTAGAAGAGGGCTACTTGAGTTAATTGTCAGATCTGCTACTCCGTTTAGCACTTTTGTCATTTTTGCCATGATTAATGTGTGCATGATATGCCCTGATGCTCTACATGTGTTTTGCTAAGGGTTTTGTCATCTTTCCAGAGATGCAATCCATGTATTTTTGTGATGTGTGGGTTGACTTGTGCAAGCTTGCAAAGTGGTGTACTTGCTAATTCTGTTTTCAGGGACTTAGTAATTTCACTAAGTCCTGGAGCTATTTATCTCATGATGCCATATGTTCTTGTTGTTTCCTAGTGATCCGTGCCTCTTTTGAGGATGATCAGTAAGGATGTTTTGTTAATCTTGTAGTCCTCTATCCATCCATGTCTTTGTTTGCAATTATGGAGCACCCTAGCTTGAGTCAATCGAGCTCCACTTTTGCTACTTTGTGAATCTGGGCAGATTGTCAACTTGTTTGCAATTTTGCCGATAATGTTGTAGTTGATCCGTGCATGCTATGCTATTGTTCTTGCCATTTCTAGCTTGCATTTTGTGCCTTCTTGAAAGATGTATGCTTGTCTTGCCATGACTTGCACCGTAGTGAGTGCATTGAGCTCGTAAACGTGCCTACTTGAGTTATATTTCAGCATGTGTCAGTTTTCAAAACTGATTATGTTTTTGCTATGTTCACATGCTTGCAATTGTATTTTCTGATCCCTTTTGGCTCAAGGTCACTAAGGGACTTTTGTTAATCTCTTTGAGTAGCTCCGTGCCATGCTTTACTTTGCCTTGTTCAGGTCCTGTAGCATGTAGTTTTGTGGCTCCGAAGAGGGCTACCTGATCTGAAATTCCAGACATGTGTTAATTTCACTAAGTCTGAGATCTGTTTGTCATATGCATTTTTTCCATGCTTGTTTGAACCTGTTAATGGGTGAATTGGCCGTAGCTCAGTGCTAGACTTTTGTTAAGCATCTTGAATGCATCCCTGCCATGCATTTTGTTGTCATGTTTGGTTGCTGTAGCATGTTCATCTCATTGCATTTAGTTGGCTACTTGCTGTAAATCGCAGACCGGTGTCATTTTTGAATCGCGTGCCATTTCCAAACCGTAACTCCGATTCCGGCGTTCTTTATATCATTTTCAAGCAATTTCATCTCGTCTTTCCAGTGGCACACTTGGTTTTCTAAGTTGAGGCCAGGTTCATGCATTTCCTGTCATATCTTGCATTTTGCATCCCGCATCGCATCCCGCATAGCATATCATCATCGCATCGTCTTGTTTGGGTTCTTGCACGTGGTTGATTGTATCCTTGTTGCTTGTTTGTCTTGTTTTGGTAGAGCTGGGAGACGAGTTCGCTAACGAGGAGCCCATTGAGTTTGCTTTCAAGGATCCAGTCAACTCCGACAACTATGCAGGCAAGATGATCCTACCCTCGAAATCACTACTATCTTTGCTATGCTAGTTTGCTCGCTCTTTTGCTATGCCATTGCTACGATGCCTACCACTTGCTTTCAAGCCTCCCAAATTGCCATGTCAAACCTCTAACCCACCATTGTCCTAGCAAACCGTTGATTGGCTATGTTACCGCTTTGCTCAGCCCCTCTTATAGCGTTGCTAGTTGCAGGTGAAGATTGAAGGCCGTTCCTTGTTGGAACATTTATTTACTTGTTAGGATACCATTATATTATCTTGCTATCTTAACGCATCTATATACTTGGTAAAGGGTGGAAGGCTCGGCCTCTCGCCTAGTGTTTTGTTCCACTCTTGCCGCCCTAGTTTCCGTCATATCGGTGTTATGTTCCCAGATTTTGCGTTCCTTACGCGGTTGGGTTATAATGGGACCCCCTTGATAGTTCGCCTTGATTAAAGCTTTTCCAGAAATGCCCAACCTTGGTTTTACCATTCGCCACCTAGCCTTTTTTTCCTTGGGTTACCGGAGCCCAAGGGTCATCTTATTTTAACCCCCCCGGGCCAGTGCTACCTCTGAGTGTTGGTCCGAACTGAGCTGCCTGCGGGGCCACCTCAGGGAAACTTGAGGGTTGGTTTTACTCGTAGCTAGTCTCATCTGCGTGTGCCCTGAGAAAGAGATATGTGCAGCTCCTATCAGGATTTGTCGGCACATTCGGGCGGTGTTGCTGGTCTTGTTTTAACCTGTCGAAGTGTCTTGAGTAACCGAGATACCGAGTCTGATCGGAACATCTTGGGAGGAGGTCTATTCCTTCGTTGACCGTGAGAGCTTGTCATGGGCTAAGTTGGGACTCCCCTGCAGGGATTGAACTTTCGAAAGTCGTGCCCGCGGTTATGGGAAGATGGGAATATGTTAATGTACAGTTGTAGATAACTTGAACCTTAATTTAATTAAAATGAATCAACCGAGTGTGTTACCATGATGGCCTCTTCTCGGCGGAGTCCGGGAAGTGGACACGGTGTTGGAGAAATGTTTGCGCAGGTTGCTCTCTAGTTTCTCGCTCGCGCTTTGCCTCCTCTTCTCGCTCTCTTTTGCGAATAAGTTAGCCACCATACTTTCTAGTCGCTTGCTGCAGCTCCACTTATATTTACCTTGCCATTCCTATAAGCTTAAATAGTTTCGATCACGAGGGTGCGAGATTGCTGAGTCCCTGTGGCTCACAGATTACTATTACACTAGATGCAGGGCCTGGTGATTCCGCTCCAGGAGACGCGTATGAGCTCAAGTGGGAGTTCGACGAAGACTCTCAACGTTACTATGTTTCCTTTCCCGATGATCAGTAGTGGTGCCCAGTTGGGGGTGAACGGGACCGTTGTTGCATGTTGGGTTCTCTTTTATTTTGGCGCTGTAGTCGGGCCATGAGTGTTTGGTTGATGTAATGTTATTTATGTACTTGATTGACGTGGCGAGTGTAAGCCAACTATGTTATCTCCCCTTTTATTATCATATTACATGGGATGTTGTGAAGATTGCCTAACTTGCGACATATGCCTTCAATGCGATTATGTCTCTAAGTTGTGCCTCGACACGTGGGAGCTATAGTCGCATCGAGGGTGTTACAAGTTGGTATCAGAGCCTTCCCCGACCTTAGGAGCCCCATTGCTTGATCGTTATTAGCGGCCAAGTTGTGTCTAGAAAAATGTTTTGAGTCATTTAGGAATTATATATCAGAGAGTTTAGGAATTCTTTTTACTTCCCAGTCTCCTCATCACTCTGGTAAGGCATCCTGACGTAGAGTTTTGACTCTTCTCTTCTCAAATTTCACAAAAAAAAATTTAGGATCACGCGGGTATCTTGGAATCGTTCCGATGGTTTTATGATGAGAACATTGTCTTGGTGCCTCCTGTCAGGGGTTTAGTGGAAGTGTCTCGGGGAGTTGAGCTCTGAGGTGTTGTCATCATAATTTTATCGTTGCAGTTCTGGAATACCTGAGTCTAGTACGCCGACATCGAAAATCTCTTTTATGCAGTTCGTTGGTGAGATAACCTCGACGCCACCCAGTACTGGGGCGAGAGTTCGGGAGTATCGCCATAACTTGTATAACGGATGCTTTTTGAAGGTTGAGGTAGATGGTTTTCGAAGGTTTCTTGGTTATGTGTTGAAGGATGGTTACAGCTGGATGTAGGATTTGCTAGTTTGGGTGAGATATTATGCTTCCCCTATATCCCCAACACCTGATTGCATAACCGGAAAGGTTCGGGAGTTTCATAGGTGGGAATTCTAGTAGCTCTAGTTCTTCTTCCACGGATATTGGTTGGAGATTGGGATTTCTTACCGATTATTCGTTCTTGATCCGTACCTTGTTGATTTATTTCTCTACCTTAATTCTACGTGGCTTCTCAATTTATGGATATGTGACCATTTCAAGAGGAATGCATTCGTTCATTTTGCTCGGATGTGAAGACTATATGTTGCAATTTTCATTCCGTTGGATTCAGCTTCAATATTTCTCTGTCAATGTGCTAATGGTGGTCAACCTCTTCAGGATGGCTCCTCCAACGCGCACGACTCCGAATCCTGATCCGCCACCACCTCCACCTCCTCCAGAGGCATGGCAAGCTGTGATGGCCGCAACCAATGCAAACACACAGTTAATCATGCAAATTCTTCAAGAGCGCAATCAAGGCAGTCAAGGGAATCAAGGCAGCAATCAGAATCACTTTGCTACACTCAACCAGTTCCTTGCTAACGGGCCAAAGACTTTCAGCAATTGTGTTGAGGCAACCGATGCTGACGATTGGCTTGTGGATCTGTGCAAGCATTTCGAGTGCAGTAACGTCAGGCCTGAGGACTTTGTTAAGTTCTCTTCCTTCCAACTCAAAGAACAAGCTGCAGAATGGTTCCAGCAGTACAAGGATTCCCGAGGTGGACGTGTTATCACTTGGGATGATTTCCATCGAGATTTCCAAGCTCATCATATTCCCCAGAGCGTGGTTGAAAGCAAGCGTGAGGAATTCCGCAACCTGAAGCAAGGCTCTTTGTCTGTCTACGACTACAACAAGTTGTTTCAGAAGCTCGCCCGCTTTGCCAAGCAGGACGTCCCTAATGAGAAGAGCATGATATACCAGTTCAGGGGTGGTCTCAAAGAAGAAATTCAGCTAGCTCTTGTCCTCTTTGAACCCTTGAGGTACGATGAGTTCAACAACATGGCATTGAAGCAAGAGGCTGCTCCGTTGAGGTGTGATGCTTCCAAGAAGCGAGCCAGAGATGTTACTCCTTCTTCCTCCACTCAAGTGGCCAAGCAGCAGAAGTATTGTCTTCCTCCTCCTCCGTTCCGTCAGCCATATCAGCAGAAGAGCAAAGGTGGCAGTGGTTCTTCCCACCCACCCAACCCTGGCTTTCAGAACAAGACTTCGTCTCAAGCTCCAAGATCGAGTGCTCCGTATCACCTTCCGCTTTCAGAGGTCATGTGCAACAAGGGCCAACAGAAGGGTCACTATGCCAACAAGTGTTTCAACCAGAGGCGTCTTCCTCCTCCTCCTCCTGTCAGATCGGCAAGTACAGCTGTGGTCAAGCATAACCCCAAGCACGCCAAGGTCAACCTGATGAATGCAGCTCAGGCAGAGGATTCGTCATATGTGATCATGGGTAACCTTCCTATTAATGATATTCCCGCAAAAGTACTTTTTGACTCTGGTGCATCGCATTCCTTCATGTCATTCCCATTTACATCGGAGAACAATTTTAGTACTAAGGCTTTACCTAGAGCTATGCAAGTCGTCTCTCCGGCTAAGCGTCTGAGTTCTAGTATGATGGTTCCGGATATTTCTATCTTGATGGGTGATTTCAAGTTTCTGGCTTCTCCAATGGTTCTTGGTAACTCAGATATTGATCTTATTCTCGGGATGGATTGGCTTTCTAAGCACAAGGCTCAGCTTGATTGTGCAGCCAGGCAGATCCAATTGACTCATTCGTTTGAGGATGTAATTATCTTTGCCGCTCGGGATAATTTTATCCGTCTGTTTTCTCTCAATGAGAAGGGTGAATTGGATGCCATCTCTCAAATTCCAGTCGTCTGCGAATATCAAGATGTCTTTCCAGAAGAGCTTCCAGGAATGCCTCCGCACCGGCCAGTTGAATTCGTTATTGATCTTGAGCTTGGCACAGAACCTGTGTGCAAACATCCTTACAAGCTCGGACCTAAAGAGTTGAAGGAGCTGAAGAAGCAACTCGATATTCAAGAGAAAATGGGTCTCATCCGGCCTAGTTCTTCTTCGTGGGGTTGCGGTGTGCTTTTTGTGAAGAAGAAGGATGGAACGGACCGACTTTGTGTTGATTACCGTCCAGTGAACAAGAAGACCATCAAGAACAAATACCCACTTCCCAACATCAATGAGCTGTTCGAACAACTCAAAGGTGCCCAAGTATTCTCCAAGCTTGATCTCCGTATGGGCTATCATCAAATTCGTATCCATGAACAAGATATTCCCAAGACGGCTTTCAGGACAAGCTTTGGTTCATATGAATACACTGTCATGTCTTTTGGCCTCGTCAACGCTCCTCCGACATTCTCTCGCATGATGAACTTCATCTTCAATGCCTACACCAATGACTTTGTTTTGGTCTATCTCGACGACATTCTGGTTTTCTCGAAGAACAATGAAGATCATGCCAAGCACTTGCGTTTGGTTCTTGATAAGCTAAGGGAACATCAGTTCTACGCCAAGTTCTCCAAGTGTGAATTTTGGCTCGATGAGGTTCTTTATCTTGGTCATATCATCTCTGCCAAGGGCATTGCCGTGAATCCTAAGAAGGTGTCTGCAATTGTGAATTGGGAACCTCCTCAGAACGTGAAGCAACTCCGCAGTTTTCTTGGTCTCGCAAGCTATTGCCGAAGATTCATTGAAAACTTTTCTAAGATCGCGAAGCCTCTCTCTAATCTTCTCCAGAAGCATGTCAAGTACGTTTGGTCTCCGGAGTGTGATATTGCTTTCAACACTTTGAAAGAGAAATTGATCACTGCTCCAGTTCTGACTCCGCCTGATGAATCCAAGTCGTACGAGGTCTTTTGTGATGCCTCTCTCCAAGGTCTTGGCATAGTATTGATGCAAGAGAATAAAGTTGTTGCTTATACCTCTCGCCAGTTGAAGCCTAATGAGAAGAACTACCCCATTCATGATCTCGAGTTGGCGGCAGTTGTGCATGCTCTTTTGACTTGGAGACATCTTCTATTGGGAAGAAAAGTGGACATTTTCACTGATCACAAGAGTCTCAAGTACATCTTCACTCAGCCTAATCTCAACCTCAGGCAAACTCGATGGGTCGAAATGATTCAAGAGTATAATCCGAGTATCGAGTATACTCCAGGCAAGGCTAATGTGATTGCTGACGCATTGAGCAGGAAAGCTTACTGCAACCGTCTGATTCTCAAGCCTTATCAACCCGAGCTTTGTGAAGCTTTCCGCAAACTTAATCTGCAAGTTGTTCCTCAAGGTTTCCTCACCAACCTTCAAGTCTCTCCTACCTTGGAAGACCAGATTCGCCAAGCCTAGCTTCTTGATGCTATGGTGAAAAAGGTGAAGATTGGGATTGCCAAGAGTCAACCCAAGTACAAGTGCTACCGCCTTGATGACAAGGACACTCTCTTCTTCGAGGATCGTATTGTTGTACCCAAAGGTGACCTTCGTAAAGTGATCATGAACGAGGCTCACAATTCTCTCCTCTCCATCCACCCTGGGAGCACGAAGATGTATCAGGACCTTAAGCAGGCTTATTGGTGGACTCGAATGAAGCACGAGATTGATCAATTCGTGAATGAATGTGATGTCTGCAGAAGAGTGAAGGCAGAACACCAAAGGCCAGCAGGTCTCCTCCAACCTCTTGCCATTCCAGAATGGAAGTTTGACCACATTGAAATGGACTTCGTAACTGGGTTTCCAAAGTCCAAGCGTGGCAATGATGCTATATTCGTTGTCATCGACAAACTCACCAAAGTGGCTCATTTTCTGCCTATCAAAGAGTCGATCACTGCAGCTCAATTAGCGGAACTCTATACCTCTCGTATTGTCTCTCTACACGGTATTCCTCAAGTGATCTCTTCAGACCGTGGCAGCATCTTTACCTCGAAGTTTTGGGATTCTTTTCAGAAGGCCATGGGCACCAACATCCGCTTCAGCACAACTTTCCATCCTCAAACTAGCGGTCAAGTCGAGCATGTCAACCAGATTCTTGAAGATATGCTCAGGGCTTGTGTGATCTCCTTCGGCATGAAGTGGGAGGATTGTCTTCCCTATGCTCAATTCTCCTACAACAATAGTTTTCAAGCAAGTTCGGGCAAGGCCCCATTTGAAATTCTGTATGGCAGGAAGTGTCGTACCCCTCTCAACTGGTCTGAAACCGGTGAACGTTAGCTTTTGGGTAATGACTTAATCACAGAGGCAGAGGAAATGTGCAAAGTCATTCGAGATAACATCAAAGCAGGCCAATCCCGTCAGAAGAGCTACTATGATAGTAAGCACCGTGATTTGGCTTTCGAGATCGGAGATCATATTTACCTCCGCGTCTCTCCTATGAAAGGTACTCGTCGCTTCGGTATCAAAGGGAAGCTTGCCCCCAGATACGTGGGACCTTTCAAGATTGTCAGCAAGAGAGGCGGCCTCGCCAATCAACTCGAGCTTCCTTCAAACTTTGCAAATGTTCATGATGTGTTCCATGTCTCTCAGCTTCGAAAGTGCTTCAAGACTCCTGACCGCACCATCAACTTCGAGGACATTGAGCTCCAAGAAGATCTCTCTTATCGTGAGTACCCAGTTGCTATTCTTGAAGAGACTGAACGCAAGACTCGCAACAAGTCAATCAAATTTCTCAAAGTCAAGTGGTCACACCATTCCGACCGTGAAGCTACCTGGGAACGCGAGGATCACCTTCGTTATGAGTACCCGGCGTTCTTTCAGTCCTAGATCTCGGGACGAGACCCTTTCGTAGTGGTGGAGTGTTGTAACACCCCGGATGTAACTTTCGTAATTTGTACTCCAACTCTTGCCGTTTCCGGCGTTAAGTTATATTTATTTTCTCGGGTTCGGGTCTTTGTCTCCGTGTGTTGTTATCATTGTCATGCATCTCATATCATGTCATCATGTGCATTGCATTTGCATACGTGTTCGTCTCATGCATTCAAGCATTTTCCCCGTTGTCCGTTTTGCATTCCGGCGCTTCATTCTCCTTCGGTGGTCATTTCTAGCTTTCTTTCATGTGTGGGGATTAAACATTTCCAGATTGGACCGAGACTTGCCAAGCGGCCTTGGTTTACTACCGGTAGACCGCCTGTCAAGTTTCGTATCATTTGGACTTCGTTTGATACTCCAACGGTTAACCGAGGGACCGAAAAGGCCTCGTGTGTGTTGCAGACCAACACCCCTTCAATTTGGCCCAAAACCCACCAAACTCTGCTCCACCATGTAGAGCGTTCGATCACGATCGCGTGACCGCACCTCATTTGGAC
>NC_057794.1:372240646-372280761 GCF_018294505.1 Triticum aestivum
TGAGCTCGCCGGAGCCGCCGCCGCCTCGCCGGAGTTCTCGGTCCGCATGCGTGAACAGTAACCCTAGATGTCGGAGGTTGAATTTTCTCCAAGTCCCTGATATTTTCAGTCCAAGTGCTCATGTTCGTGGCTCCGTAACTTTGCATCCGTAGCTCCGATTCATGCATATAGCATATCAAAATGTTCATCTCAAAGAGTACATCATTTCATTCCATTGCATTATTTTCATTTGAGTTCATCTTGATGCCCGAAATGCTGTTAGAAGAGGGATACTTGAGTTAATTGTCAGATCTGCTACTCCGTTTAGCACTTTTGTCATTTTTGCCATGATTAATGTGTGCATGATATGCCCTGATGCTCTACATGTGTTTTGTTAAGAGTTTTGTCATCTTTCCAGAGGTGCAATCCATGTATTTTTGTGATGTGCGTGTTGACTTGTGCAAGCTTGCAAAGTGGTGCACTTGCTAATTTTGTTTTCAGGGACTTAGTAATTTCACTAAGTGTTGGAGCTGTTTATCTCATGATGCCATATGTTCGTGTTGTTTCCTAGTGATCCGTGCCTCTTTTGAGGATGATCAGTAAGGATGTTTTGTTAATCTTGTAGTGCTCTATCCATCCATGTCTTTGTTTGCAATTATGGACTACCCTAGCTTGAGTCAATCAAGCTCTACTTTTGTTACTTTGTGAATCTGGGCAGATTGTCAACTTGTTTGCAATTTTGCCGATAATGTTGTAGTTGATCCGTGCATGCTATGCTATTTTTCTTGCCATTTCTAGCTTCCATTTTGTGCCTTCTTGACAGATGTATGCTTGTCTTGCCATGACTTGCACCGTAGTGAGTGCATCGAGCTCGTAAACGTGCCTACTTGAGTTATATTTCAGCATGTGTCAGTTTTCACTAAGTCTGAAAACTGATTATGTTTTTGCTATGTTCACATGCTTGCAATTGTATTTTCTGATCCCTTTTGGCTCAAGGTCACTAAGGGACTTTTGTTAATCTCTTTGAGTAGCTCCGTCCCATGCTTTACTTTGCCTTGTTCAGGTCCTGTAGCATGTAGTTTTGTGGCTCCGAAGAGGGCTACCTGATCTGAAATTCCAGACAAGTGTTAATTTCACTAAGTCTGAGATCTGTTTGTCATATGCATTTTTTCCATGCTTGTTTGAACCTGTTAATGGGTGAATTGGCCGTAGCTCAGTGCTAGACTTTTGTTAAGCATCTTGAATGCATCCCTGCCATGCATTTTGTTGTCATGTTTGGTTGCTGTAGCATGTTCATCTCATTGCATTTAGTTGGCTACTTGCTGTAAATCGCAGACCGGTGTCATTTTTGAATCGCGTGCCATTTCCAAACCGTACCTCCGATTCCGGCGTTCTTTATATTGTTTTCAAGTGATTTCATCTCATCTTTCCAGTGGCACACTTGGTTTTCCATGTTGAGGCCAGGTTCATGCGTTTCCTGTCATATCTTGCATTTTGCATCCCGCATCGCATCCCGCATAGCATATCATCATCGCATCGTCTTGTTTGGGTTCTTGCACGTGGTTGATTGTATCCTTGTTGCTTGTTTGTCTTGTTTGGGTAGAGCCGGGAGACGAGTTCGCTAACGAGGAGCCCGTTGAGTTTGCTTTCGAGGAGCCAGTCAACTCTGACAACTGTGCAGGCAAGATGATCCTACCCTCGAAATCACTACTATCTTTGCTATGCTAGTTTGCTCGCTCTTTTGCTATGCCATTGCTACGATGCCTACCACTTGCTTTCAAGCCTCCCAAATTGCCATGTCAAACCTCTAACCCACCATTGTCCTAGCAAACCATTGATTGGCTATGTTACCGCTTTGCTCAGCCCCTCTTGTAGCGTTGCTAGTTGCAGGTGAAGATTGAAGGCCGTTCCTTGTTGGAACATTTATTTACTTGTTGGGATACCATTATATTATCTTGCTATCTTAACGCATCTATATACTTGGTAAAGGGTGGAAGGCTCGGCCTCGCCTAGTGTTTTGTTCCACTCTTGCCGCCCTAGTTTCCGTCATATTGGTGTTATGTTCCCGGATTTTGCGTTCCTTACGCGGTTGGGTTATAATGGGAACCCCTTGATAGTTCGCCTTGATTAAAGCTTTTCCAGCAATGCCCAACCTTGGTTTTACCATTCGCCACCTAGCCTTTTTTCCCTTGGGTTACCGGAGCCCAAGGGTCATCTTATTTTAACCCCCCCCCCCCGGGCCAATGCTCCCTCTGAGTGTTGGTCCGAACTGAGCTGCCTGCGGGGCCACCTCGGGGAAACTTGAGGGTTGGTTTTACCCGTAGCTAGTCTCATCTGAGTGTGCCCTGAGAAAGAGATATGTGCAGCTCCTATCGGGATTTGTCGGCACATTCTGGCGGTGTTGCTGGTCTTGTTTTAACCTGTCGAAGTGTCTTGAGTAACCGAGATACCGAGTCTGATCGGAACATCTTGGGAGGAGGTTTATTCCTTCGTTGACCATGAGAGCTTGTCATGGGCTAAGTTGGGACTCCCCTGTAGGGATTAAACTTTCGAAGGCCGTGCCCGCGGTTATGGGTAGATGGGAATTTGTTAATGTCGGGTTGTAGATAACTTGAACCTTAATTTAATTAAAATGAATCAACCGAGTGTGTTACCATGATGGCCTCTTCTCGGCGGAGTCCGGGAAGTGGACACAGTGTTGGAGTAATGTTTGCGCAGGTTGCTCTCTAGTTTCTCGCTCGCGCTTTGCCTCCTCTTCTCGCTCTCTTTTACGAATAAGTTAGCCACCATACTTGCTAGTCGCTTGCTGCAGCTCCACTTATATTTACCTTGCCATTCCTATAAGCTTAAATAGTTTCGATCGCGAGGGTGCGAGATTGCTGAGTCCCTGTGGCTCACAGATTACTATTACACCAGGTGCAGGGCCTGACGATTCCGCTCCAGGAGACGCGTATGAGCTCAAGTGGGAGTTCGACGAACACTCTCAGTGTTACTATGTTTCCTTTCCCGATGATCAGTAGTGGTACCCAGTTGGGGGTGAACGGGACCGTTGTTGCTTGTTGGGTTCTCTTTTATTTTGGCTCCATAGTCGGGCCATGAGTGTTTGGTTGATGTAATGTTATTTATGTACTTGATTGACGTGGCGAGTGTAAGCCAACTATGTTATCTCCCCTTTTATTATCATATTACATGGGATGTTGTGAAGATTGCCTAACTTGTGACATATGCCTTCAATGCAATTATGTCTAAGTCGTGCCTCGACACGTGGGAGCTATAGTCGCATCGAGGGTGTTACATACCTCATCAGCCATGATTCCCAGGGTGAACTGCCTTGAGGACGAGATTTAGGTCCATAGTGGTGGTTAATAGGTGGGAGGTAGAATGATAATAGTTTGGGGGTACTTCTGTTGAGGTAGATAAGGAGATATTTATAGAGAATGAAAGAAGCACAATTACAAACACTCTCTCTATTGGTAAATAAAAAGGTGTGGAGGTATCAATTAATGGTCAATGTAAACAATGGTGTCTATTCATGCGGCTATGGACATGTAGGAAAATTCTAAATTCACCCATTTTTAGATCAAACGGGAAGTAATTTACTATAGAGATATGACCGATACATGGCTATATTTACAGTAATGCAAACATATACATGTAATAGTTGTTTTTGATAAAATTTATTAGTGTCAGTCAAATTGTTTTTACTAAGAGAATACAGAAGCACTAATTTCATTGGAGAGGATTTCGTCCTTTTAACTAGCATTATGTATGTGATGAGATATATGTTTATCGACAACAAATGGATTCGTTGGTATCAATGAATTGGTTGTATTGATAATATTTTGTGCTATTTCATTTTTAGTAGATTTTGACATTTATTTTGAAACAAATCTACGCGGTGAGATAAAAATGTTAACTATTCTGAAAAGAAGATGGGGATAAAAAGTAGTACACGCGATTGATGAGAACCTTTCCTATTTTTCACAAATGAGTCTACTAGACATATGCCTCCAAAGTTTTATGAAAAAATCTACAAAAAATGCTTAAATATCTTATGTTAAGAACGACATTCATGGTTAGTATTATGAATCATATGACTAAAATGAATGCAACATAACTCTGTTGAGGTCCCGGACATAACTTAGAAAGGTGGACATCAAAAGTAAATTAGTTCGCTATAAATGTGACATACACTTGGTCATATTTATTTATTTTTGACTATATATGTCATGTACACATAAAAGGTAAATTAGCTAATTGTAAATATCAACAAACACATAAAAAGTAAAAAAATACTATAAATGTTACATACACATAAAGACTTTGGTGTTCGAAAGATGTGATTGAGCTCCTGAGCATGCATATACAAAAAGGCATGTGTAATAAAGGTGAACAATCTGATTCAAAACATGAGTGATTAATTAACAACGCACAGTCAAAACAATCAAGGATCAAATAATGTGATGCGGAAATTCACATTATTAAGCACCATGCATGACACATCAGCATCCATAGAGTTGATACTTCCACATTACCTACTTGCTGCCACTGCCACTAGTATAGTAGCAATAATTCGAATTCGACACATCCATATCCTTGAACCATTGTATCCTAGCCTTGCAATCGTCGACAATAAGTTCTTTCACATGGTCTCCTTAACATTCTTGAGCATGACAAAGTAGAGCTTCGACATCGATAGCTTTTCCATATGCAGCGAGTTGTCCTGCATGAACATCTAACCATTGCCGCCAACCCACACTCGCTTCCCGTTTTGTAGCAAGTATTGGTTGTACATCTTGGATAGGCCACCCTGGATGATCACCAGCCGCTCAATCTCTAGGCGCGACCATGGGATGCTTGTCTCATCCATGACCCAGATGTGGCTGCTACCATGCAAAATTTCCTCTCAATATTGGCCAGAGCATCGCGCACTAGGGTACGTGTCATACAACAATGAGTCCTCGACAAAGCGCTTCCGGATCATCTCAAACTCTTCTTTCCCTGCAATCTTTAGACATTTCACACATTTGTAGCACCGGATGAGGCACATGCTGAAGTAGTACTTCAAACCTTGCTTCATCTATCAAATCATCAAAAATTAGTTAAGGGTGACACATGCACTAGTTGTTTCTTGTATCATGTATCATAAGCAGATTATATTAAGTACGGATTTGAATTTACATGGTTTGGAAATCCGATGAGTTATCTAATGAAGTAAGAATATCAATGTAGATGGTTATGAAATCTAAAGAATGGAAAAATAAAAAGAAATGGCAAGCATGTGTAGAATTTTCTCAAGTTCCATATTGCCAACTTGTCGACAGACCTCCTGTACTTCATCCATTTATCCTAATCATAAGGCTGGTTAGTAAAGAAACAAGATTTCCTTGCAATAGCTTGGTGTTTAAACGAATTATAATCCGAGCAGCATACTTGATGTAGAATGATAAATTGAACCACATAAGAACTATTACTCCATTCATTTCAAAATATAGTGCACATTAGCCATGGTAAAATTTTGCAAGCATTGGTCAAAATCTATGGTGCTAATTATGTTCGTGTCGATGGTAGGGGAACCCTATCCCCTTCCACCTTGGTCCAGAGACGAGGAGTCGGCGGGTCATAGCCACACACCTGGCCACCAAAGAACAACAATCCAAGAAGAGTCAGAACTAGCTGTAACTGCCAACCTGCACAAAAATTTATGTTCGGACTCAGAACTGAGGAGCACCCAACAACCCCAGCACCACTCTCCCAAAGAATGATACATCCACGAGTGGTCCAATGAGGTCACAGCAAACAAGGCACCATCGCTGCCCAACCCGAGACTAGTTTTGGGATTTTGCTAGAGCTCCGGGCCAGAGTGGAGAGGAGAGACATCGATGGTGCCTCTAGGTAGAAAATTAACACACATGCACACACACAATCATGTCGCAGTGTCCAGAGAACCAACCAAGGATTTCTCTAGACTCAAGCTTACACCCCAACCCCCGCTAGCACCTGATCAACCGACTAAGGCCGAAATATAGAAAAGGAAGGTGTGGGGGCGAATGAATTGAGGAGGATATGATCTTGACTTTCTAATCTGGAGGGGAAGGGGGGAAATCCGTGTTGAGACCACAACCAACGAAATCCTAGCCACTCGTGTAACAAAGGTAGCCATCTAGCACATCCGCCGCATGCTACCTTGCAGGATAGGGTGCCTCCTAGGTGTCCTGGGTTGTCTGCAAGGGAATGAAGCGGCAAAAATCTCACCACGACCTTCATCGCCAAGCACACAAGCTTGCCCGACGAACACCTATGGTGGCAACATGAGAGGGAGAGGGTAGAGGGGTTGGCAGTGTTGGGGAAACAATAGTTGCCTCAGACTCCCTGGATTCATTGGAATGATACGAAAAAGCTCTAAACGAACCATGCACAAAGTTGTATCAAAATATCAAGAGGCCCTGGGAGAAAAATGTGAGGGCCCTCAAAACATCCCAAGGACATCCACTAGCAAGCAGGGCAACCTGAACTGAAAAATCTCTCAAGAAATTTGTTGCATTCATTTCTATAGTTGATCCATTTTCTTTAGAGAGAAATATGATCTTATTATTGGTCACCCTAGAAAGAATAGGTTTTGACATAAATCTGCTTAGATCCCGAGCTAGGTCAGAAGAAAGAAACTAGAAAGAAGAACGAAACCACAATCGAATTGTGGAATTACCTCATCAGCCATGATTCTTGAGGTGAACTTCCTTGAGGACGAGATTTAGGTCCATAGTGGTGGTTAATAGGTGGGAGGTAGAATGATAATAGTTTGGGGGTACTTCTGTTGAGGTAGATAAGAAGCACAATTGCGAACACTCTCTCTATTGGTAAATAAAAAGGTCTGGAGGTATCTATTAATGGTTAATGTAAACCATGGTGTCTATTCATGCGGCGATGGAGGTGTAGGCAAATTATAAATTCACCCATTTTTAGATCAAACAGGAAGTAATTGACTATAGAGATATGACAGATACATGGCTATATTTACGGTTATGCAAACATATACATGTAATAGTTGTTTTTGATAAAATTTGTTAGCGTCAGTCAAACTGTTTTTACTAAGAGAATATAGTAGGACTAATTTCATTGGAGAGGATTTCGTCATTTTAACTAGCATTATGTATCTGATGAGATATATGTTTATCGACAACAAATGGATTCATTGGTATCAATGAATTGATTTTATTGATAATATTTTGTGCTATTTCATTTTTAGTAGATTTTGACATTTATTTTGAAACAAATCTATGCGGTGAGATAAAAATGTTAACTATTCTGAAAAGAAGATGTGGATAAAAATTAGTACACATGATTAATGAGAACCTTTCCTATTTTTCACAAATGAGTCTACAAGACATATGCCTCCAAAGTTTTATGAAAAAAAATCTACAAAAATGCTTAAATATCTTATGTTAAGAACGAGTTTCATGCTTAATATTATGAATCATATGACTAAAATGAATGCAACATAACTGTGTTGAGGTCCCGGACATAACTTAGAAAGATGGACATCAAAAGTAAATTAGTTCACTATAAATGTGACATACACTTGGTCATATTTATTTATTTTTGACTATATATTTGATGTACACATCAAAGGTAAATTAGCTAATTGTAAATATCAACAAACAAATAAAAAGTAAAAAATACTATAAATGTTACATACACATATATAATTTGGTGTTCGAAAGATGTGACTGAGCACATGAGCATGCATATACAAAAAGGCATGTGTAATGAAGGTGAACAATTTGATTCAAAACATGAATGATTAATTAACAATGCACACTCAAAACAAGCGAGGATCAAATAATGTGATGTAGAAATTCACATTATTAAGCACCATGCATGACACATAGGCATCCATAGAGTTGATACTTCCACATTACCTACTTGCTGCCACTGCCACTAGTATAGTAGCAATAATCAGAATCCGACACATCCATCTCCTTGAACCATTGTCTCTTAGCCTTGGTAGTCGTCGATAGTAAGTTCTTTCACATGGTCTCCTTAACGTTTTTGAGAATGACAAAGTAGAGCTTCGACATCGATAGCTTTTCCATATGCAGCGAGTTGTCCTGGATGAACATCTAACCATTGCCGCCAACCCACACTCGCTTCCTGTTTTGCAGCAAGTATTGGTTGTACATCTTGGACAGGCCACCCTGCATGATCACCAGCTGCTCCATCTCTAGGCGCGACCGCGGGATGCTTGTCTCATCCATGACCCAGATGCGGCTGCTGCCATGCGAAATGTCCTGTGGATATTGGCCAGAGCGTCGGGCACTAGGGTACGTGTCGTACAACAATGAGTCCTCGACAAAGCTCTTTCGGATCATCTCAAACTCCTCTCTCCAAGGAATCTTGAGACATTTCACACATTTGTAGCAACGGATGAGGCACATGCTGAAGTAGTACTTCAGACCTTGCTTCATTTGTCAAATCATCAGAAGTTAGTTAAGGGTGACACATGCACTAGTTGTTTCTTGTATCATGTATGATAAATAGATTATATTAAGTACGGATTTGAATTTACATTTTTTGGAAATCCAATGAGTTATCTAATGAAGTAAGAATATCAATGTAGATGGTTATGAAATCTAAAGAACGGAAAAATAAGAAGAAATGTCAAGCATGTGTAGAATTTTCTCAAGTTCCATATTGCCAACCTATCGACCGATCTCCTGTACTTCATCCATTTATCCTAATCATAAGGCTGGTTAGTAAACAAACAAGATTTCGTTGCAATAGCTGGGTGCTTAAACAAATTCTAATCCGAGCAGCTTAATTGATGTAGTATGATAAATTGAACCACATATGAACTGTTACTCCATTCATTTCAAAATAGAGTGCACATTAGCCATGGTAAAAAAATTACAAGCATTGGTCAAAATCTATGGTGCAAATTATGTTCGTGTCGATGGTAGGGGAACCCTATCCCCTTCCGCCTTGATCCAGAGGCGAGGAGTCGGTTGGTCACAGCCACACACCTGGCCAGCAAAGAACAACAATCCAAGAAGAGTCAGAACTAGCTGTAACTGCCAACCGCCACAAAAATTGATGTTCGGACTCGGGACTGAGGAGAACCCAACAACCCTAGTGCCACTCTCCCAAAGAACCATACGTCCACGGGAGTTCCAATGAGGTAACAACAAACAAGGCACCATCATTGTCCAACCCGAGACTAGTTTTGGGATTTTGCTAGAGCTTCGGGACAGAGTGGAGAGGAAAGACATCAATGGTGCCACTAGGTAGAAAATTAACACACACACGCACACACACAATCGTGTCGCAATGTCGAGAGAACCAACCAAAGATTTCTCTAGACTCGAGCTTACACCCCAACCCCTGCTAGCACTGATCAACCAACCAAGGCCGTAAGATAGAAAAGGCAGGTGTGGGGGCGAATGATTTGAGGAGGATATGATCTTGACCTTCTAATCTGGAGGGGAAGGGGGAATATCCGGGTCGAGACCACAACAAACCAAATCCTAGCCACTCGTGTAACAAAGGTAGCCGTCTAGCACATCCACCGCATGCTACCTTGCCAGATAGGGTGCCTGCTAGGTGTCCTGGGTTGTCTGCAAGGGAATGAAGCGGCAAAAATCTCACCACAACCTTCATCGCCAAGCACACAAGCTTGTTCGATGAACACCTATGGTGGCAACATGAGAGGGAGAGGGTAGAGGGGTTGGCAGTGTTGGGGAAACAATAGTCGCCTTAGACTCCCTGGATTCATTGGAATGATACGAAAAAGCTCTAAACGAACCATGCACAAAGTTGTATCAAAATATCAAGAGGCCCTGGGAGAAAAATGTGAGGGCCCTCAAAACATCCCAAGGACATCCACTAGCAAGCAGGGCAACCTGAACTGAAAAATCTCTCGAGAAATTTGTTGCATTCATTTCTATAGTTGATCCATTTTCTTTAGAGAGAAATATGATCTTATTATTGGTCACCCTAGAAAGAATAGGTTTTGACATAAATCTGCTTAGATCCCGAGCTAGGTCAGAAGAAAGAAACTAGAAAGAAGAACGAAACCACAATCGAATTGTGGAATTACCTCATCAGCCATGATTCCTAGGGTGAACTTCCTTGAGGACGAGATTCAGGTCCATAGTGGTGGTTAATAGGTGGGAGGTAGAATGATAATAGTTTGGGGGTACTTCTGTTGAGGTAGATAAGAAGCACAATTGTGAACACTCTATCTATTGGTAAATAAAAAGGTGTGGAGGTATCTATTAATGGTTAATGTAAACCATGGTGTCTATTCATGCGGCGATGGAGATGTAGGCAAATTATAAATTCACCCATTTTTAGATCAAACGGGAAGTAATTGACTATAGAGATATGACCGATACATGGCTATATTTACGGTTATGCAAACTTATACATGTAATAGTTGTTTTTGATAAAATTTGTTAGAGTCAGTCAAACTGTTTTTACTGAGAGAATATAGTAGCACTAATTTCATTGGAGAGGATTTCGTCATTTTAACTAGCATTATGTATCTGATGAGATATATGTTTATCGACAACAAATGGATTCATTGGTATCAATGAATTGATTTTATTGATAATATTTTGTGCTATTTCATTTTTAGTAGATTTTGACATTTATTTTGAAACAAATCTATGCGGTGAGATAAAAATGTTAACTATTCTGAAAAGAAGATGTGGATAAAAAGTAGTACACGTGATTGATGAGAACCTTTCCTATTTTTCACAAATGAGTCTACAAGACATATGCCTCCAAAGTTTTATGAAAAAAATCTACAAAAATGCTTAAATATCTTATGTTAAGAGCGACTTTCATGCTTAATATTATGAATCATATGACTAAAATGAATGCAACATAACTGTGTTGAGGTCCCGGACATAACTTAGAAAGATGGACATCAAAAGTAAATTAGTTCGCTATAAATGTGACATACACTTGGTCATATTTATTTATTTTTGACTATATATTTGATGTACACATCAAAGGTAAATTAGCTAATTGTAAATATCAAAAAACACATAAAAAGTAAAAAATACTATAAATGTTACATACACATATAGAATTTGGTGTTTGAAAGATGCGACTGAGCTCCTCAGCATGCATATACAAAAAGGCATGTGTAATGAAGGTGAACAATTTGATTCAAAACATGAGTGATTAATTAACAACGCACACTCAAAAAAAAGCGAGGACCAAATAATGTGATGTAGAAATTCACATTATTAAGCACCATGCATGACACATCGGCATCCATAGAGTTGATACTTCCACATTACCTACTTGCTGCCACCGCCACAAGTATAGTAGCAGTAATCAGAATCCGACACATCCATCTCCTTGAACCATTGTCTCTTAGCCTTGGGAGTCTTCGACAGTAAGTTCTTTCCCATGGTCTCCTTAACATTCTTGAGTATGAAAAAGTAGAGCTTCGACATCGATAGCTTTTCCATATACAACGAGTTGTCCTGCATGAACTTCTAATCATTGACGCCAACCCATGCTCGCTTCCTGTTTTGCAGCAAATATTGATTGTACATCTTGGACAGGCCACCCTGCATGATCGCGAGCCGCTCCATCTCTAGGCGTGACCGTGGGATGCTTGTCTCATCCATGACACAGATGCGGCTGCTGCCATGCGAAATGTCCTGTGGATATTGGCCAGAGCGTCGGGCACTAGGGTACGTGTCGTACAACAATGAGTCCTCGACAAAGCTCTTCCGGATCATCTCAAACTCCTCTTTCCAAGGAATCTTGAGACATATCGCACATTTGTAGCACTAGATGAGGCACATGCTGAAGTAGTACTTCAGACCTTGCTTCATTTGTCAAAGCATCAGAAGTTAGTTAAGGGTGACACATGCACTAGTTGTTTCTTGTATCAAGTATGATAAACAGATTGTATTAAGTATGGATTTGAATTTAAATGGTTTGGAAATCCGATGAGTTATCTAATGAAGTAAGAATATCAATGTAGATGGTTATGAAATCTAAAGAACGGAAAAATAAGAAGAAATGGCAAGCATGTGTAGAATTTTCTCAAGTTCCATATTGCCAACTTATCGACAGATCTCCTGTACTTCATCCATTTATCCTAATCATAAGGCTGGTTAGTAAACAAACAAGATTTCCTTGCAATATCTTGGTGTTTAAATGAATTATAATCCGAGCAGCAAAATTGATGTAGTATGATAAACTGAACCACATATGAACTGTTACTCCATTCATTTCAAAATATAGTGCACATTAGCCATGGTAAAATGTTACAAGCATTGGTCAAAATCTATGGTGCAAATTATGTTCGTGTCGATGGTAGGGGAACCCTATCCCCTTCCGCCTTGATCCAGAGGCGAGGAGTCGATGGGTCACAGCCACACACCTGGCCACCAAAGAACAACAATCCAAGAAGAGTCAGAACTAGCTATAACTGCCAACCTCCACAAAAATTGATGTTCGGACTCAGAACTGAGGAGCACCCAACAACCCCAGTGCCACTCTCCCAAAGAACCATACGTCCACGGGAGGTCCAATGAGGTCACAACAAACAAGGCACCATTGCTGTCCAACCCGAGACTAGTTTTGAGATTTTGCTAGAGCTCCGGGTCGGAGTGGAGAGGGGACATATCAATGGTGCCTCTAGATAGAAAATTAACACACACACGCACACACACAATCGTGTCATAGTATCCAGAGAACCAACCAAGGATTTCTCTAGACTGGAGCTTACACCCCAACCCCCGCTAGCACCTGATCAACCGACCAAGGCCCCAAGATAGAAAAGGCAGGTTTGGGGGCGAAAGATTTGAGGAGGATATGATCTTGACCTTATAATCTTGAGGGGAAGGGGGGGAATCCGGGTCGAGACCACAACCAACCAAATCCTAGCCACTCGTGTAACAAAGGTAGCCGTCTAGCACATCCGCCGCATGCTACCTTGCCAGATAGGGTGCCTGCTAGATGTCCTGGGTTGTCTGCAAGGGAATGAAGCGGCAAAAATCTCACCACAACCTTCATCGCCGAGCACACAAGCTTGCCCGATGAACAGCTATGGTGGCAACATGAGAGGGAGAGGGTTGATGGGGTGGCAGTGTTGGGGAAACCATAGTCGCCTCAGAGTCCTCGGATTCATTGGAATGATACGAAAAAGCTAGAAACCAACCATGCACAATGTTGTATCAAAATTCCATGAGGCCTTGGGAGAAAAATTTGAGGGTCCTCAAAACATCCCAAGGACATGCACTAGCAAGTAGCGCAACATGAACTAAAATATCTCTCAAGAAATTTGTTGCATTCATTTCTATAGTTGATCCATTTTCTTTATAGAGAAAGATGATCCAATTATTGGTCACCCTAGAAAGAATAGGTTTTCACATAAATCTTCTTAGATCCTGACATAGGTCAGAAGAAAGAAACTAGAAAGAAGAACGAAACCACAATTGAATTGTGGAATTACCTCATCGGCCATGATTCCTGTGATGAACTGCCTTGAGGACGAGATTTAGATCCATAGTGGTGGTTAATAGGTGGGAGGTAGAATGATAATAGTTTGGGGGTACTTCTGTTGAGGTAGATTAGGAGATATTAATAGAGAATGAAAGAAGCACAATTGTAAACAGTCTCTCTATTGGAAAATAAAAAGGTGTGGAGGTATCAATTAATGGTCAATGTAAACCATGGTTTCTATTCATGCGGCGATGGAGATGTAGGCAAATTCTAAATTCACCCATTTTTAGATCAAATTGGAAGTAATTTACTATAGGGATATGACCGATACATGGCTATATTTATGGTTATGCAAACATATACATGTCATAGTTGTTTTTGATAAAATTTATTACCATCAGTCAAACTATTTTTACTGAGAGAATATAGTAGCACTAATTTCGTTGGAGAGGATTTCGTCATTTTAACTAGCATTATGTATGTTAAGAACACTGTTCAAGATATCTTCCGATATTCCGATAAATCGGCCGATTTATCGCTTATCGGTGTCTGACCGATAAGATAAATCGCTCGATAAATTAGCCGACATGGCGATAAATCTGCCGATATGCCGATAAACTGGCCGATTTACCCCTTATCATGGGTCGACTGATAAGTTCCCGATAAGCGATATCCCCAACATTGGTTAAGAACGACATTAACGGTTAATATTATGAATCATATGACTAAAATGAATGCAACATAACTCTGATGAGGTCCCGGACATAACTTAGAAAGATGGACATAAAAAGTAAATTAGTTCGCTATAAATGTGACATACACTTGGTCATATTTACTTATTTTTGACCATATATGTGATCTACACATAAAAGGTAAATTAGCTAATTGTGAATATCAACAAACACATAAAAAGTAAAAAGTACTATAAATGTTACGTACACATAAAGACTTTGATGTTCGAAAGATGTGACTGAGCTCCTGAGCATGCATATATAAAAAGGCATGTGTAATGAAAGTGAACAATTTGATTCAAAACATGAGTGATTAATTAACAACGCACACTCAAAACAATCGAGGATCAAATAATGTGATGCAGAAATTCACATTATTAAGCACCATGCATGACACATCGGCATCCATAGAGTTGATACTTCCACATTACCTACTTGCTGCCACTGCCACTAGTATAGTAGCAATAATCAGAACCCGACACATCCATCTCCTTAAACCATTATCTCTTAGCCTTGGTAGTCGTCGACCGTAAGTTCTTTTGCATGGTCTCCTTAATGTTCTTTAGCATGACAAAGTAGAGATTAGACATCGATAGCTTTTCCATATACATCGAGTTGTCCTGCATGAACTTCTAATCATTGCCGCCAACCCACGCTCGCTTCCTGTTTTGCAGCAAGTATTGGTTGTACATCTTGGACAGTCCACCCTGCATGATCACCAACCGCTCCATCTCTAGGGGTGAACGCGGGATGCTTGTCTCATCCGTGACCCAGATGCGGCTGCTACCATGAGAAATGCCCTCTGGATATTGGCCAGAGCGTCCGGCACTAGGGTACGTGTTGTACAACAACGAGTCCTCCGCAAAGCTTTTCTAGATCATCTCAAACTCCTCTTTCACTAGAATCTTGAGACATTTGACACATTTGTAGCACCAGACCAGGCACATGCTGAAGTAGTACTTCACACCTTGCTTCATCTGTCAAATCACCAGAAGTTAGTTAAGGGTGACACATGGACTAATTGTTTCTTTATCAGGTATTATAAACAGATTATATTAAGTATGGATTTGAATTTACATGGCTCGGAAATCTGATGAGTTATCAGATGAAGTAAGAAAATCAATGTAGATGGTTATGAAATCTAAAGAACGGAAAAATAAGAAGAAATGGCAAGCATGCATAGAATTTTCTCAAGTTCCATATTGCCAACTTGTCGACAGACCTCCTGTACTTCATCCACTTATCCTAATACAAAGGTTGGTTAGTAAACAAACAAGATTTCCTTGCAATAGCTTGGTGTTTAAACAAATTAGAATCCGCTTGATGTAGTATGATAAATTGAACCACATATGAACTGCTACTGCCTTCATTTCAAAATATAGTGCACATTAGACATGGTAAAATTTTGCAAGCATTGGCCAAAATCTATGGTGCTAATTATGTTCGTGTTAATGGTAGGGGAACCCTATCCCCTTTTGCCTTGGTCCGGAGGTGAAGAGTCGGTGGGTCACAGCCACACACCAAGCCACCAAAGAACAACAATCCAAAAAGAGTCAGAACTTGCTGTAACTGCCAACCTCCACAACAAATTGATGTTCGGACTCAGAACTAAGGAGGACCCAACAACCCCAGCGCCACTCTCCCAAAGAACCATACGTCCATGGGAGGTCGAATGAGGTCACAACAAACAAAGCACTATCGCTGCCCAACCCAAGACTGGTTTTGGGATTTTGCTAGAGCTCCGGGTCAGAGTGGAGAGGAGAGACCTCAATGGTTCCTCTAGGGAGAAAATTAATACACACGCACAGACACACACACAATCTTGTCACAGTGTCCAGAGAACCAACCAAGGATTTCTCTAGACTCGAGCTTACACCCCAACCCCCGCTAGCACCTGATCAACCGACCAAGGCAGCAAGATAGAAAAGGCAGGTGTGGGGGCGAATGAGTTGAGGAGGATATGATCTTGACCTTCTAATCTGGAGGGGAAGGGGGAAATCTGGGTCGCGACCACAACCAACCTAATCCTAGCCACTCGTGTAACAAAGGTAGTTGTCTAGCACATCCGCCGCACGCTACCATACCAGCTATGGTGCCTCCTAGGTGTCCTGGGTTGTCTACAAGGGAATGAAGCGGCAAAAACCTCACCACGACCTTCATCGCCAAGCACGCAAGCTTGCCCGATGAACACCTATGGTGGCAACATGAGAGGGAGAGGGTAGAGGGGGGTGGCAGTGTTGGGGAAACAATAGTCGCCTCAGAGTCCCTAGATTCATTGGAATGATACGAAAAACCTTGAAACCAACCAGGCACAAAGTTGTATCAAAATATCAAGAGGCCTTGGGAGAAAAAAGTGAGGGCCCTCAAAACATCCCAAGGACATCCACTAGCAAGCAGTGCAACCTGAACTCAAAAATCTCTCGAGAAATTTGTTGCATTCATTTCTATAGTTGATCCTTTTTCTTTAGAGAGAAAGACGATCCTATTATTAGTCACCCTAGAAAGAATAGGTTTTGATGTAAATCTGCTTAGATCGAGACCTAGGTCAGAAGAAAGAAACTAGAAAGAAGAACGAAACCACAATTGAATTGTGGAATTACCTCATCAGCTATGACAACTGGGGTGAACTACCTTGAGGACGTGATTTAGGTCCACAGTGGTGGTTAATAGGTGGGAGGTATAATGATGATAGTTTGGGGGTACTTCTATTGAGGTGGATAAGGATATATTTTTAGAGAATGAAAGAAGCACAATTGCAAACACTCTCCCTATTGGTAAATAAAAAGGTGTGGTGGTATAAATTAATGGTCAATTTAAACCATGTTCTCTATTCATGCGGTGATGGAGATGTAGGCAAATTCTAAATTCACCCATTTTTAGATCAAACAGGAAGTAATTTTCTATAGAGATATGCCTGATACATGGCTATATTTACGGTTAGGAAAACATATTCAAATAATAGTTGTTTTTGATAAAATTTATTAGCATCAGTCAAATTGTTTTTATTGAGAGAATATAGTAGGACCAATTTCGTTGGAGAGGATTTCTTCATTTTAACTAGCATTATGTATGTGATGAGATATATGTTTATCGACAACAAATGGATTCGTTGGTATCAATGAATTGGTTTTATTGATAATATTTTGTGCTATTTCATTTTTAGTAGATTTTGACATTTATTTTGAAACAAATCAATGCGGTGAGATAAAAATGTTAACTATTCTGAAAAGGAGATGGGGATAAAAAATAGTACACCCGATTGATGAGGACCTTTTCTATTCTTCACAAATGAGTGTACTAGACATATGCCTCCAAAGTTTATTGAAAAAATCTACAAAAAATTCTTAAATATCTTATGTTAAGAACGACATTCATGGTTAATATTATGAATCATATGACTAAAATGAATGCAACATAACTCTGTTGAGGTCCCGGACATAACAAAGAAAGATGGACATCAAAAGTAAACTAGTTCGCTATAAATATGACATACACTTGGTCATATTTATTTATTTTTGACTATATATGTGATGTACACATAAGAGGTAAATTAGCTAATTGTAAATATCAACATATACATAAAAAGTAAAAAAATACAATAAATGTTACATACACGTAAAGACTTTGGTGTTCGAAAGATGCGACTGAGCTCGTGAGCATGCATATACAAAAAGGCATGTGTAATGAAGGTGAACAATTTGATTAAGAACATGAGTGATTAATTAACAACCCACACTCAACACAATCGAGGATCAGACAATGTGAAGCAGAAATCCACATTATTAAGCACCATGCATGACACATCGGCATCCATAGAGTTGATACTTCCACATTACCTACTTGTTGCCACTGTGAGTAGTATAGTAGCAATAATCAGAATCCGACACATCCATCTCCTCGAACCATTGTCTCTTAGCCTTTGCAGTCGTCGACAGTAAGTTCTTTCACACGGTCTCCTTAACGTTCTTGAGCATGACAAAGTAGAGCTTCGACGTTGATAGCTTTGCCATATACAGCGAGTTGTCGTCCAAGAACTTCTCATCATTGCCGCCAACCCACGCTCGCTTCCTGTTTTGCAGAAAGTATTGGTTGTACATCATTGCTGACAGTAAGTTCTTTCACATGGTCTCCTTAACGTTCTTGAGCATGACAAAGTAGAGCTTCGACATCGATAGATTTTCCATATACAGCGAGTTGTCCTGCATGAACTTCTAATCATTACCGCCAACCAACGCTCGCTTCCTGTTTTGCAACAAGTATTGGTTGTAAATCTTGGACAGGCCACCCTGCATGATTACCAGCCGCTCCATCTCTAGGCGCGACTGCGAGATGCTTGTCTCATCCATGACCCAGATTAATTAACAACGCACACTCAAAACAATCGAGGATCAAATAACATGATGTAGAAATTCACATTATTAAGCACCATGCATGACACATCGGCATCCATAGAGTTGATACTTCCACATTACCTACTTGCTGCTGCTGCCACTAGTATAGTAGAAATAATCAGAATCCGGCACATCCATCTCCTTGAACCATTGTCTCTTAGCCTTGGCAGTCATCGATAGTAAGGTCTTTCACATGGTCTCCTTAACTTTCTTGAGCATGACAAAGTAGAGCTTCGACATCGATAGCTTTTCTATATACAGCGAGTTGTACTACATGAACTTCTAATCATTGCCGCCCCACGCTCGCTTCCTATTTTGCAGCAAGTATTGGTTGTACACCTTGGACAGGCCACCCTGGATGATCACCAGCCGCTCCATCTCTAGGCGCGACCGCGGGATGCTTGTCTCATCCATGACCTAGATGCGGCTGCTGCCATGCGAACTGTCCACTGGATATTGGCCAGAGCGTCGGGCACTAGGGTGCGTGTTATACGACAATAAGTCCTCGACAAAGCTCTTCCGGGTCATTTGAAACTCCTCTTTCCAAGGAATCTTAGGACATTTCACACATTTGTAGCACCGGATGAGGCACATGCTGAAGTCGTACTTCAGACCTTGCTTCATTTGCCAAATTAACAGAAGTTAGTTAAGGGTGCCACATGCACTAGTTGTTTCTTGTATCATGTATGATAAACAGATTATATTAACTACGGATTTGAATTTACATGGTTTGGAAATCCGATGAGTTATCTAATGAAGTAAGAATATCAATGTAGATGGTTATGCAATCTAAAGAATGGAAAATAAGAAGAAATGGCAAGCATGTGTAGAATTTTCTCAAGTTCCATATTGCCAACTTGTCGACAGACCTCCTGTACTTCATCCGTTTATCCTAATCATAAGGCTGGTTAGTAAACAAACAAGATTTCCTTGCAATAACTTGGTGTTTAAACGAATTATAATTCGAGTAGCATAATTGATGTACTATGATAAATTGAACCACATATGAACTGTTACTCCATTCATTTCAAAATATAGTGCACATTAGCCATGGCAAAATTTTGCAAGCATTGGTCAAAATCTATGGTGCAAATTATGTTCGTGTCTATGGCAGGGGAACCCTATGCCCTTCCGCCTTGATCCCGAGGCGAGGAGTCGGTGGGTCTTGACCACACACCTGGCCACCAAAGAACAACAATCCAAGAAGAGTCAGAACTAGTTGTAACTGCCAACCTCCACAAAAATTGATGTTCGGACTCAGAACTGAGGAGCACCCAAAAACCCCAGTGTTACTCTCCCAAAGAACCATACGTCCACGGGAGGTCCAATGAGGTCACAACAAACAACGCACCATCGCTGTCCAACCCGACACTGGTTTTGGGATTTTGCTAGAGCTCCGGGTCAGAGTGGAGAGGAGAGACATCAATGGTGCCTCTAGGTAGAAAATTAACACACACACACACACACACACACACACACACACACACAAACAATTGTGTCGCAGTGTCCGGAGAACTAGCAAAGGATTTCTCTATACTCGAGCTTACACCCCAACCGCCGCTTGCACCTGATCAACCGACCAAGGCCGTAAGATAGAAAAGGCAGGTGTGGGGGCGAATGAGTTGAGGAGGATATGATCTTGACCTTCTAGTGTGGAGGGGAAGGGGGGAATCTAGGTCGAGACCACAACCAACCAAATCCTATCCACTCGTGTAACAAAGGTAGCCGTCTAGCACATCCACCGCATGCTACCTTGCCAGATAGGGTGCCTCCTAGGTGTCCTCGGTTGTCTGCAAGGGAATGAAGTGGCAAAAATCTCACCACAACCTTCATCGCCAAGCACACAAGCTTGCCCGATGAACACCTATGGTGGCAACATGAGAGGGAGAGGGTAGAGGGGGTGACAGTGTTGGGGAAACCATAATCGCCTCAGAGTCCTCAGATTCATTGGAATGATACAAAAAAGGTCGAAACCAACCATGCACAATGTTGTATCAAAATACCAAGAGGCCTTGGGAGAAAAATGTGAGGGCCCTCATGACATCCCAAGGACATCCACTAGCAAGCAGCGCAACGTGAACTCAAAAATCTCTCGAGAAATTTGTTGCATTCATTTCTATAGTTGATCCATTTTCTTTAGAGAGAAAGATGATCCAATTATTGGTCACCCTTGAAAGAATAGGTTTTCACATAAATCTGCTTAGATCCCAACCTAGGTCGGAAGAAAGAAACTAGAAAGAAGAACGAAACCACAATCGAATTGTGGAATTACCTCATCAGCCATGATTCCTGGGGTGAACTGCCTTGAGGACGAGATTTAGGTCCATATTGGTAGTTAATAGGTGGGAGGTAGAATGATAATAATTTGGGGGTACTTCTGTTGAGGTAGATAAGGAGATAGTTATAGAGAATGAAAGAAGTACAATTGCAAACACTCTCTCTAGTGGTAAATAAAAAGGTGTGGAGGTATCAATCAATGGTCAATGTAAACCATGGTGTCTATTCATGCGGCGATGGAGATGTCGGCAAATTCTAAATTCACCCATTTTTAGATCAAACGGGAAGTAATTTACTATAGAGATATTTCCGATACATGGCTATATTTACGGATATGCAAACATATACATCTAAGAGTTGTTTTTGATAAAATTTATTAGTGTCAGTCAAAATGTTTTTACTCGGAGAATATAGTAGCACTAATTTCATTAGAGAGGATTTTTTCATTTTAACTAGTATTACATATGTTAAGAATGACATTCATGGTTAATATCATGAATCATATGACTAAAATGAATGCAACATAACTCTGATGAGGTCCCGGACATAACTTAGAAAGATGGACATCAAAAGTAAATTAGTTCGCTATAAATGTGACATACACTTGGTCCTATTTATTTTTGAATATATATGTGATGTACACATAAAGGTAAATTAGCTAATTGTAAATATCAAAAAACACATATAAAGTAAAAAAATACTATAAATGTTACATACACATATAGAATTTGGTGTTCGAAAGATGCGACTGAGCTCCTGAGCATGCATATACAAAAAGGCATGTGTAATGAAGGTGAACAATTTGATTCAAAACATGAGTGATTAATTAACAACCCACACTCAAAATAATCGAGGATCAGGAAACATGAAGCAGAAATCCACATTATTAAGCACCATGCATGACACATCGGCATCCAAAGAGTTTATACTTCCACATTACCTACTTGTTGCCACTTCCACTAGTATAGTAGAAATAATCAGAATCCGGCACATCCATCACCTCGAACCATTGTCTCTTAGCCTTTGCAGTCGTCGACAGTAAGATCTTTCACACGGTCTCCTTAACGTTCTTGAGCATGACAAAGTAGAGCTTCGACGTCGATAGCTTTTCCATATACAGCGAGTTGTCCTGCATGAACTTCTTATCATTTCCACCAACCCACGCTTGCTTCTTGTTTTGCAGCAAGTATTGGTTGTACATCTTGGACAGGCCACCCTGCATGATCACCAGCCGCTCCATCTCTAGGCGCGACCGCGAGATCCTTGTCTCATCCATGACCCAGATGTGGCTCCTGCCATGCGAAATGTCCTCTGGATATTGGCCAGAGCGTCGAGCACTAGGATACGTGTCGTACAAAAATGAGTCCTCGACAAAACTCTTCCGGGTCATCTCAAACTCCTCTTTCGCTGGGATCTTGAGACATTTCAGACATTTGTAGCACCGGAACAGGCACATGATGAAGTAGTACATCAAACCTTGCTTCATCTATCAAATCATCAAAAGTTAGTTAAGGGTGACACATGCACTAGTTGTTTCTTTATCAGGTATGATGAACAGATTATATTCAGTACGGATTTGAATTTATATGATTTGGAAATCCGATGAGTTCTCTGATGAAGTAAGAATATCAATGTAGATGGTTATGAAATCTAACGAACGGAAAAATAAGAAGAAATAGCAAGCATGGGTAGAATTTTCCCAAGTTCCATATTGCCAACTTGTCAACAGACTTCCTGTACTTTATCCATTTACCCTAATACAAAGGCTGGTTAGTAAACAAACAAGATTTCCTTGAAATAGCTTGGTGTTTAAACAAATTATAATCCGAGGAGCATACTTGATGTAGTATGATAAATTGAACCACATATGAACTGTTACTCCCTTCATTTCAAAATATAGTGCACATTATCCATGGTAAAATTTTGCAAGCATTGGCTAAAATCTATGGTACTAATATACTTCGTGTCAATAGTAGGGAAACCCTATCCCCTTCCATCTTGGTCCGGAGGTGAGGAGTCGGTGGGTCACAGCCACACACCTGGCCACCAAAGAACAACAATCCAAAAAGAGTCAGAACTAGGTGTAACTGCCAACCTCCACAAAAAATTGATGTTCGGACACAGAACTGAGGAGTACCCAACAACCCCAGCGCCACTCTCCCAACGAACCATACGTCCACAGGAGGTCCCATGAGGTCACAACAAAAAAGGCACCATCACTCACCAACCCGAGACTGGTTTTGGGATTTTGCTAGAGCTCCGGGTCAAAGTGGACAGGAGAGACCTCAATGGTGCCTCTAGGGAGAAAATTAACACACACACACACGCACACACACACACAATCTTGTTGCAGTGTCCAGAGAACCAACCAAGGATTCTCTAGAATCGAGCTTACACCCCAACCCCCGCTAGCACCTGATCAACCGACCAAGGCCGCAAGATAGAAAAGGCAGGTGTGGGGGCGAATGAGTTGAGGAGGATATGATCTTGACCTTCTAATCTGGAGGGGAAGGGGGAAATCCGGGTCGAGACCACAACCAACCAAATCCTAGACACTCGTGTTACAAAGGTAGCTATCTAGCATATCCGCCGCAAACTACCATGCCAGCTACGGTGCCTCCTAGGTGTCCTGGGTTGTCTGTAAGGGAATGAAGCAGCAAAAATCTCACCACGTCCTTCATCGCCAGGCACGCAAGCTTGCCCGATGAACACCTATGGTGGAAACATGAGAGGGAGAGGGTAGAGGGGGTGGCAGTGTTGGGGAAACCATAGTCGCCTCAGAGTCCCCAGACTCATTGGAATGATACAAAAAGGCTAGAAACCAACCAGGCATAAAGTTGTATCAATATATCAGGAGGCCATGGGAGAAAAATGTGAGGGCCCTCAAAACATCCCAAGGACATCCACTAGCAAGCAGCATAGCCTAAACTCAACAATCTCTCTAGAAATTTGTTGCATTCTATAGTTGATCCATTTTCTTTAAAGAGAAAGATGGTCCTATTATTAGTCACCCTAGAGAGAATAGGGTTTGATGTAAATCTGCTTAGATCCCGATCAAGGTCTGAAGAAAGAAACTAGAAAGAAGAACGAAACCACAATCGAATTGTGGAATTACCTCATCAGCCATGATTACTGGGGTGAACTACCTTGAGGACGTGATTTAGGTCCACGGTGGTGGCTAATAGGTGGGATGTATAATGATGATAGTTTGGGGGTACTTCTGCTGAGGTAGATAAGGAGATATTTATAGAGATTGAAAGAACCACAATTGCAAACACTCTCCCTATTGGTAAATAAAAAGGTGTGGTGGTATCAATTAATGGTCAATGTAAACCATGGTGTCTATTCATGCGACGATGGAGATGTAGGAAAATCCTAAATTCACCCATTTTTAGAACAAACGGGAAGTAATTTACTATAGAGATATGACCGATACATGGCTATATTTACGATTATGCAAACATATACAGGTAATAGTTGTTTTTAATAAAATTTATTAGCATCAGTCAAATTGTTTTTATTGGGAGAATATAGTAGCACCAATTTCGTTGGAGAGGATTTCGTCATTTTAACTAGCATTATGTATGTGATGAGATATATGTTTATCGACAACAAATGGATTTGTTGGTATCAATGTATTGGTTTTATTGATAATATATTTTTTGCTATTCAATTTCATTTAGATTTTGAAATTTATTTTGAAACAAATCTATGCGGTGAGATAAAAATGTTAACTATTCTCAAAAGAAGGTGGGGATAAAAAGTAGGACAAGCGATTGATGAGGACCTTTTCTATTCTTCACAAATGAGTCTATTAGATATATGCCTCCAAAGTTTTATGAAAAAAATATACAAAAAAAGCTTAAATATCTTATGTTAAGAACGATATTCATGGTTAATATTATGAATCATATGACTAAAATGAATGCAACATGACTCTGTTGAGGTCCCGGACATAACTTAGAAAGATGGACATCGAAAGTAAATTAGTTCGCTATAAATGTGACATACACTTGGTCATATTTTTTTATTTTTGACTAGATATGTGATGTACACATAAGAGGTAAATTAGCTAATTGTAAATATCAACAAACACATAAAAAGTAAAAAAATATTATAAAATTTACATACACATAAAGACTTTGGTGTTCGAAAGATGCGACTGAGCTCCTGAGCATGCATATACAAAAAGGCATGTGTAACGAAGGTGAACAATTTGATTCAAAAGATGCGTGATTAATTCACAACCCACACTCAAAACAATCGAGGATCAAACAATGTGATGCAGAAATATCACATTATTAAGCACAATGCATGACACATCGGCATCCGTAGAGTTGATACTTGCACATTACCTACTTGGTGCCACAACCACTAGTATAGTAGCAATAATCAGAATCCGACACATCCATCTCCTCGAACCATTGTCTCTTAGCCTTTTCAGTAGTCGACCGTAAGTTCTTTCACACGATCTCCTTAACGTACTTGAGCATGACAAAGTAGAGCTTTGGCATCGATAGCTTTGCCATATACAGCGAGTTGTCCTGCATGAACTTCTCATCATTGCCGCCAACCCATGCTCGCTTCCTGTTTTGCAGCAAGTATTGGTTGTACATGTTGGATAGGCCACCCTGCATGATCACCAGCCGCTCCATCTCTAGGCGCAACCACGGGATGCTTGTCACATCCATGACCCAGATGCGGCTGCTGCCATGCGAAATGTCCTCTGGCTATTGGCCAGAGCGTCGGGCACTAGGGTACGTGTCGTACAACAATCAGTCCTCGACAAAGCTCTTCCAGATCGTCTCAAACTCCTCTTTCACTAGAATCTTGAGACATTTCACTGGAATCTTAGGACATCTCACACATTTGTAGCACCGGATGAGGCACATGCTGAAGTAGTACTTCAGACCTTGCTTCATTTGTCAAATCATCAGAAGTTAGTTAAGGGTGACACATGCACTAGTTGTTTCTTGTATCAGGTATGATAAACAGATTATATTAAGTATGGATTTGAATTTACATGGTTGGGAAATCCGATGAGTTATCTGAGAAAGTAAGAATATCAATGTAGATGGTTATGAAATGTAAAGAACAGAAAAATAAGAAGAAATGGCAAACACGTGTAGAATTTTCTCAAGTTCCATATTGCCAACTTGTTGACAGACCTCCTGTACTTCATCCATTTATCCTAGTCATAAGGCTGGTTAGTAAACAAACAAGATTCTTGCTATAGCTAGATGTTTAAACAAATCATAATCCGAGCACCATACTTGATGTAGTATGATAAATTGAACCACATATGAACTGTTACTCCCTTCGTCTCAAAATATAGTGCACATTAGCCGTGGTAAATATTTGCAAGCATTGGTCAAAATCTATGGTGCTAATTGTGTTTGTTTCAACGGTAGGGGAACCCTATCCCCTTCTGCCTTGGTCCAGAGGCGAGGAGTCGGTGGGTCACAGCCACACACCGGGCCACCAAAGAACAACAATCCAACAAGAGTCAGAACTAGTTGTAACTGCCAACCACCACAAAAAATTGATGTTCGGACTCAGAACTGAGGAGGACCCAACAACTCGAGCGCCACTCTCCCAAAGAACCATACGTCCACGGGAGGTCGAATGAGGTCACAACAAACAAAGCACCATCACTGCCCAACCCGAGACTGGTTTTGGGATTTTGCTAGAGCTCCGGGTCAGAGTGGAGAGGAGAGACCTCAATGGTGCCTCTAGGGAGAAAACTAACACACACACACACACAATCTTGTCACAGTGTCCAGAGAACCAACCAAGGATTTCTCTAGACTCGAGCTTACACCCCAACCCCCACTAGTACCTGATCAACCGACCAAGGCAGCAAGATAGAAAAGGCAGGTGGTGGGGGCAAATGAGTTGAGGAGGATATGATCTTGACCTTCTAATCTGGAGGGGAAGGGGGGAAATCCGGGTCGAGACCACAAGCAACCAAATCCTAGCCACTCGTGTAACAAAGGTAGCTGTCTAGCACATCCGCCGCATGCTACCATACCAGCTACGGTGCCTCCTAGGTGTCCTGGGTTGTCTACAAGGGAATGTAGCGGCAAAAATCTCACCACGACCTTCATCCGACCTAATTATCTTGTTTTTTCGTCCAGATACCCTAAACCATTGGCAACCATGTTTTTTCGTCCGACCTAATTATTTTGGAGTCACAAGGATTGGATGTGATATTAGGAATGGACTGGATGTCAAAGTACGGAGGAAACATTAACTGTGTTAGTAGGTCAATTTGTCTCACCACCCCTGAGGGAAAAAAGGATCAAGTATGTATCTAGGCATGCGCCAAGAAGTATCCAAGTAAATACCCTCGCGGGAGTTGTCCAGGAGGAAGTGCATGTAGTAAAGGATTACCCGGATGTTTTCCCAGAGGAGTTACCAGGCATGCCACCAGATCGAGATATCGAGTTTTTGATAGAGCTATTGCCAGGCACAGGGCCAATATCCAAGAGACCCTATCAGATGCCCGCGAATGATCTGGAGGAGATTAAGAAACAGATCAAGGAGTTATTGAAGAAAGGTTACATTCAACGGAGTTCATCACCATGGGGAGCCCCAGTGCTTTTGGTTGAGAAGAAGGATAAGTCCCTAAGAATGGTTGCTGATTATCGGGCCTTGAATGAAGTGAAAATCAAGAACAAGTACCCATTGCCGATGATCAATGATCTGTTTGATCGGCTACAAGGAGCTAAGGTGTTTTCAAAGATCGATCTGTGATCGGGATACCATCAGTTGAAGATACGAGAGAAGGATATACCAATGATAGTATTCACCACACGGTACGGGTTATACGAATATACGGTCATGTCGTTTGGACTGACCAACGCCCCTGCCTATTTCATGAGCATGATGAACAAGGTGTTCATGGAATATTTGGATAAGTTTGCCGTCGTGTTCATTGATGATATAATGGTATATTCGAAGAATGAAGAGGAGCACAAGGAGCATTTGCGTTTAGTTCTCGAGAAACTCAGGGAACATCAGTTGTATGCCAAGTTCAGCAAATGCGAGTTTTGGTTGAAGGAAGTCGGATTCCTTGGACATGTTATATCGAGAGAAGGTATAGCAGTAGACCCCACCAAGGTCCAGTCAGTCACTGAATGGTTGGCACCCACTTCAGTTAGCGAGATCCGCAGTTTTCTTGGACTCGCAGGATACTATCTGAGATTCATTGAGGATTTTTCCAAGATCGTGAAGCCAATGATAGAATTATTAAAGAAGGATACCAAGTTTAAATGGACAGAAGTTTGTGAGGCAAGCTTCCAGGAGCTGAAGAAACGTTTGACTACAGCCCCAGTGCTGACACTGCCAGATATACGTAAGGATTTCCAAGTGTATTGTGACGCCTCTCGCCTAGGAATTGGAAGTGTGCTTATGCAGGACGGAAGAGTTATTTCGTATGCCTCACGACAACTAAAACCACACGAGTTGAATTATGCTACGCATGATTTGGAGCTAGCAGCCGTAGTACATGCGTTGAAGACTTGGAGACATTACCTTATTGGAAACCATTGTGATGTGTACACGGATCATAAGAGTTTGAAGTACATTTTCACACATAAGGAACTGAACCTTAGGCCGTGGAGATGGTTGGAGTTCATAAAGGATTATGACATGAAGCTTCACTATCATCCAGGAAAGGCCAATGTCGTAGTAGACGCTTTGAGCCGGAAGAGTTATGCTAATACCCTAGAGAGCACGGGATTGCTGAAGGAGTTAGCAGAGGATCTCTGGGAACTTCTATTGGAGATTGTTCCTAGAGGTTTTGTTGCAATAATGGAGGTTCAGTCTACATTGATGGGAAAGATTCGAGAAGCTCAGAAGGATGACAAAGAGATTGCCGAGATAAAAGAGAAAATGAGCGAAGGAAAGGCCAAAGATTTTCATGAGGATGAGCACGACACCTTATGGTTTGAGGACCGTGTTTACGTGCCCAATAACACAGAGATCAGGAAATTAATACTACAGGAGGCTCATGACTCACCATATTCGATACACCCCGGAAACACCAAGATGTATTTGGATTTGAAGGAACGTTTCTGGTGGACAGGGATGAAGAAGGATATCGCTGAGTATGTAGCCGTATGTGATGTATGTCAGAGAGTGAAGGCAGAGCATCAAAAGCCAGCAGGATTGCGACAGCCTATGCCGATACCCGAATGGAAGTGGGATAAACTTGGCATGGATTTTATCACCGGATTACCCAGGACCAAATCAGGTTATGATTCTATATGGGTAGTAGTTTACCGCTTGACCAAAGTGGCACACTTTATCCTAGTGAAAACAATGAGTGCAAAGTTGGCCAAGATATATATGACCAGGATTGTATGTCTGCATGGAGTTCCGAGGACCATCGTATCAGATAGAGGAACACAGTTTACCTCAAAGTTTTGGCATCAGCTGCACCAGACTTTGGGAACGAGATTGGAGTTCAGTATAACATTTCACCCGCAGACAGATGGGCAGACCGAGAGATTCAACCAGATTCTGGAGGACATGTTGAGAGCCTGTGCGCTAGACTATGGATCTAGTTGGGATGACAATTTGCCTTACGTAGAGTTCTCATACAACAATAGTTACCAAGCTAGTTTGAAGATGGCACCGTTCGAAGCCCTATATGGACGAAGGTGCAGAACACCGTTGATGTGGGATGAAGTTGGAGACCGACAATTGTTTGGACCAGACTTGATCAAAGAGTCTGAGGGCAAAGTTAAACTGATTCGAGATAGACTGAAGATAGCTCAGTCCAGATAGAAGAGTTATGCATATTCGAAACGCAAGGAGGTAACCTATGAAATTGGAGACAGAGCATATCTGCGAGTATCACCTTTACGAGGAGTAAGGTTCGTTAGGTCGTTGCCGTGCAGCTCAGCTATGCTGTTGGAGTTGATGGACTCGCTTTATCTTCCAAGCCTTCCGATGTTATCATATTAGATGGCCTTAAGCCATATTTATTGTAATAAGTTCTCTTTTGAGGCATTCGATGTAATAAGTGTGTGATTGCTACTCTGTTATAAATCCTCGAGTACTGTGTGTGTCAGCATTACCGATCCAGGGATGACACTGAAGCACAAAGACTTGACCGTTTGAGGTTGGGTCGCTACACACATGATTTGGAATTTGTTAGATTACTCTATGTGCTTCACTTATATCTTTTGAGCTATATAGTTTTTGCTCTAGTGCTTCACTTATATCCTTTAGAGCACGGTGGTAGTTCTATTTTATAGAAATAATTGATCTCTCATGCTTCACTTATATTATTTTGAGAGTCTTAAATAGCATGGTAATTTGCTTTAATTGTTAATTTAGTCCTAATATAATAGAGTCATGCTAGTTGAGTAGTTGTGGATTTGAGAAATACTTGTGTTGAAGTTTGTGATTCCCGTAGCATGCACGTATGGGGAACCATTATGTGATGAAGTCGGAGCATGATTTATTTATTGATTGTCTTCCTTATGAGTGGTGGTCGGGGACGAGCGATGGTCTTTTCGTATCAATCTATACCCCTAGGAGCATGCGCGTAGTACTTTGTTTCGATAACTAATAAATTTTTGCAATAAGTATGTGAGTTCTTTATGACTAATGTTGAGTTCATGGATTATACGCACTCTCACCCTTCCACCATTGCTAGCCTCTCTAGTACCGCGCAACTTTCGCCGATACCATAATCCCACCATATACCTTCCTCAAAACAGCCACCATACCAACCTATTATGGCATTTCCATAGCCATTCCGAGATATATTGCCATGCAACTTTCCATCGCTCCGTTATTATGACACGCTTCATCATTGTCATATTGCTTGCATGATCATGTAGTTGACATCGTATTTGTGGCAAAGCCACCGTTCATAATTCTTTCATACATGTCACTCATGAATCATTGCACATCCCGGTACACCACCGGAGGCATTCACATAGAGTCATATTTTGTTCTAAGTATTGAGTTGTAAGTAAATAAAAGTGTGATGATCATCATTATTAGAGAATTGTCCCATGTGAGGAAAGGATGATGGATACTATGATTTCCCCACAAGTCGGGATGAGATTCCAGACTAAATAAAAAAGAGGCCATAAAAAAAGATAAAAGGCCCAAAAAATGAGAGAAAAAGAGAGAAGGGACAATGTTACTATCCTTTTACCACACTTGTGCTTCAAACTAGCACCAAGATCTTCATGATAGGGAGTCTCCTATGTTGTCACTTTCATATACTAGTGGGAATTTTACATTATAGAACTTGGCTTGTATATTCTAATGATGGGCTTCCTCAAATTGCCCTAGGTCTTTGTGAGCAAGCGAGTTGGATGCACACCCACTTAGTTTCTTTTGTTGATCTTTCATACACTTATAGCTCTAGTGCATCTGTTGCATGGCAGTCCCTACTCACTCACATTGATATCTATTAATGGGCATCTCCATAGCCCGTTGATACGCCTAGTTGATGTGAGACTATCTTCTCATTTTTGTCTTCTCCACAACCACCATTCTATTCCACATATAGTGATATGTCCATGGCTCACGCTCATGAATTGCGTGAAGATTAAAAAAGTTTGAGAACATCAAAAGTATGAAACAATTGCTTGGCTTGTCATTGGGGTTGTGCATGATTTAAATATTTTGTGTGGTGAAGATAGAGCATAGCCAGACTATATGATTTTGTAGGGATAACTTTATTTGGCCATGTTATTTTGAGAAGACATGATTGCTCAGTTAGTATTCTTGAAGTATTAATATTTTAATGTCAATATTAAACTTTTATCCTGAATCTTTCGGATCTGAATATTCATGCCACAATAAATAAATTTACATTGAAGAATATGCTAGAAAGCATTCCACATCAAAAATTCTGTTTTTATCATTTACCTACTCGAGGACGAGCAGGAATTAAGCTTGGGGATGCTTGATACGTCTCCAACATATATATAATTTTTGATTGTTCCATGCTATTATATTTTCTATTTTGGATGCTTAATGGGCTTATTTATACACTTATATATTATTTTTGGGACTAAGCTATTAACCAGAGGCCCAGCCCAAATTGTTTTTTTTTGCCTATTTCAGTGTTTCGCAGAAAAGGAATATCAAACGGAGTCCAAACGGAATAAAACCTTCGGGAACGTGATTTTCTGAACAAACGTGATCCAGAGGACTTGGAGTGGACGTCAACAAACAATCGAGGAGGCCACAAGGCAGGCGAGGCGCGCCTACCCCCCTGGGCGCGCCCTCCACCCTCGTGGGCCCCTCGTTGCTCCACCGACCTACTTCTTCCTCCTATATATATCTACGTACCCCGAAAACATCCAAGAGCACCACGAAAACCTAATTCCACTGCCACAACCTTTTGTACGTGTGAGATCCCATCTTGGGGCCTTTTCCGGAGCTCTGCCGGAGGGGGCATCGGTCACGGAGGGCCTCTACATCAACTCCATGGCCTCTCTGGTGATGTGTGAGTAGTTTACTTCAGACCTTCGGGTCCATAGTTATTAGCTAGATGGCTTCTTCTCTCTCTTTGGATCTCAATAGAAAGTTCTCCTCGATTCTCTTGGAGATCTATTCGATGTAATCTACTTTTGTGGTGTGTTTGTCGAGATCCGATGAATTGTGGGTTTATGATCAAGTTTATCTATGAACAATATTTGAATCTTCTCTGAATTATTTTATGCATGATTGGTTATCTTTGCAAGTCTCTTCGAATTATCAGTTTGGTTTGGCCTACTAGATTGACCTTTCTTGCAATGGGAGAAGTGCTTAGCTTTGGGTTCAATCTTGCGGTGCTCGATCCCAGTGACAAAAAGGGAAACAACACATATTGTGTTGTTGCCATCGAGGATAAAAAGATGGGGTTTATATCATATTGCATGAGTTTATCCCTATACATCATGTCATCTTGCTTAAAGCGTTATTCCGTTCTTGTGAACTTAATACTCTAGATACATGCTGGATAGCGGTCGATGTGTGGAGTAATAGTAGTAGATGCATGCAGGAATCGGTCTACTTGTCACGGACATGATGCCTATATACATGATCATGCCTACATATATTCATAATTATTCTCTTTTCTATCAATTGCTCGACAGTAGTTTGTTCACCCACCGTAATACTTATGCTATCTTGAGAGAAGCCACTAGTGAAACCTATGGCCCCCGAGTCTATCTTACATCATGTTGATCTTCCTTCAACAAGCTATTTCTATTACCTTTTATTTTGCAATATTTACTTTTTATATATATTATAAAAATACCAAAAATAATATCTTATCATATCTATCAGATCTCACTCTCGTAAGTGACCGTGAAGGGATTGACAACCCCTTTATCGCGTTGGTTGCGAGGTTTTTATTTGTTTGTGTAGGTGCGAGGGACTTGAGCGTGGCCTCCTACTGGATTGATACCTTGGTTCTCAAAAACTGAGGGAAATACTTACGCTACTTTGCTGCATCACCCTTTCCTCTTCAAGGGAAAACCAACGCGTTGCTCAAGAGGTAGCAAGAAGGATTTCTGGCGTCGTTGCCGGGGAGTCTACGCACAAGTCAAGATACCAAGTACCCATCACAAACTCTTATCCCTCGCATTACATTATTTGCCATTTGCCTCTCGTTTTCCTCTCCCCCAGTTCACCCTTGCCATTTCATTCGCCCACTTTTTCCGTTCCCCTTCTCTTTTCTAGTTCGTCTCTTTTCGCTTGCATCTTGTTGCTTGTTTCCCTTATGGCTTTACCAAAAGGTGTTGATCCTCACCTTAAAAGGTTGGAAGAAATCGAAAACAACGTTAGAAGTTTTATGGCCTTCCAATTTGAGCACAATAATTTCTTTAGAAACGAGCTTAAAGAACAAAAAGGTTTTATTGGTTTCATGAATAAAGAGCTCGATGATATGTCTAAGGAATTTTATGGTTTGAAATCTCAGTTTGCTCATCTTGGAAAATTAATTGCCCAAATTTCTGATAAGCGGGCCACCTTAGTTAATAAGATGGCCGCTAAACCAGAAGAGTATGATAATAAAGATGAAGATCTAGAAGTTATTGATGTGTCCCCTATTAAATCTTTTTTTTGCAATATGAATCTTGATAATGATGGGACTGGAGATGAGTCAACTTTAACTAAAAGGCGTCCCAATGATTCGAAGTTTTTAGATCTTGATGCTATAATTGTTAAAAGTGGGATTGAAGAGGTCAAAACTTTATATAGCAATGAACCCACTATCTTGTATTTCAAGGAATTTAATTATGATAATTGCTCTTTAATAGATTGTATTTCCTTGTTGCAATCCATGCTAAATTCTCATCATGCTTATAGTCAAAATAAAGCTTTTACTAAACATATCGTTCATGCTTTAATGCAATCTTACAAAGAAAAACTTGAGTTGGAATTTTATATCCCTAGAAAAATTTATGATGAATGGGAACCTACAATTAAAATTAAAATTAAAGATCATGAATGCTAGCTTTGTGTGATTTGGGTGCTAGTGTTTCCACGATCCCAAAAACTTTTTGTGATTTGTTAGGTTTCTGTGACTTTGATGATTGTTCTTTAAACTTGCATCTTGAGGATTCCACTATCAAGAAACCTATGGGAAAAATTAATGATGTTCTTGTTGTTGCAAATAGGAACTATGTGCCTGTAGATTTTATTGTTCTTGATATAGATTGCAATCCTTCATGTCCTATTATTCTTGGTAGACCTTTCCTTAGAACGATTGGTGCAATTATTGATATGAAGGAAGGGAATATTAGATTCCAATTTCCGTTCAGGAAAGTCATGGAACACTTTACTAGAAATAAAATTAAATTACCTTACGAATCTATTATGAGAGCCACTTATGGATTGCATACCAAAGATGACAATACCTAGATCTATCCTTGCTTTTTATGCCCAGCTAGGTGCGTTAAACGATAGCGCTTGTTGGGAGGCAACCCAATTTTATTTTTGTTTCTTTATTTTTGATTCTTTTTAGTAATAAATATTTAATATAGCCTGTTTTTATATGTGGTTTTATTCTTTTAATTAGTGTTTGTGCAAAGTAGAACCTTTGGGAACACTTGGGGAAAGTCTTTGCGATCTTGCTGTAAAAAACAGAAACTTTAGCGCTGACGAGAATTGCTGCCATTTTTATTGGAGAGTGATATTTAGTTAATTCCTTTTGTAGATGATTAATAGATAAATTACTCACATCCAGAAATTTATTTTAGAATTGTTAGGGTTCCAGAAGTGGTCGAAACCTATATATTACTACAGACTGTTCTGTTTTTGACAGATTCTGTTTTTCGTGTGTTGTTTGCTTATTTTGATGAATCTATGGCTAGTAAAAGAGTTTATAAACCATAGAAAAGTTGTAATACAGTAGGTTTAGCACCAATATAAATAAATAATGATTTAATTAAAGTACCTTGAATTGGTAGTTTGTTTTCTTTTACTAACGGAGCTCATGAGATTTTCTATTTGATTTTGTGTTGTGAAGTTTTCAAGTTTTGGGTAAAGATTTGATGGATTATGGAACAAGGATTGGCAAGAGCCTAAGCTTGGGGATGCCCAAGGCACCCCAAGGTAAAATCCAAGGACAACCAAAAGCCTAAGCTTGGGGATGCCCCGTAAGGCATCCCTTCTTTCGTCTTCGTCTATCGGTAACTTTACTTGGAGCTATACTTTTATTCACCACATGATATGTGTTTTGCTTGGAGCGTCTTGTATGATTTGAGTCTTTGCTTTTTAGTTTACCACAATCATCCTTGCTGTAACACCTTTTGAGAGAGACACACATGATTTGGAATTTGTTAGATTACTCTATGTGCTTCACTTATATCTTTTGAGCTATATAGTTTTTGCTCTAGTGCTTCACTTATATCCTTTAGAGCACGGTGGTGGTTCTATTTTATAGAAATAATTGATCTCTCATGCTTCACTTATATTATTTTGAGAGTCTTAAACAGCATGGTAATTTGCTTTAATTGTTAATTTAGTCCTAATATAATAGGCATCCAAGATCGGTATAATAAAAACTATCATACAAAAAATGCATTGGATAATATGAGAAGTTTGATACTTGATAATTGTCTTGAGATATGAAGATGGCGATATTAGAGTCATGCTAGTTGAGTAGTTGTGGATTTGAGAAATACTTGTGTTGAAGTTTGTGATTCCCGTAGCATGCACATATGGGGAACCGTTATGTGATGAAGTCGGAGCATGATTTATTTATTGATTGTCTTCCTTATGAGTGGCGGTCGGGGATGAGCGATGGTCTTTTCCTACCAATCTATCCCCCTAGGAGCATGCGCGTAGTACTTTGTTTCGATAACTAATAAATTTTTTCAATAAGTATGTGGGTTCTCTATGACTAATGTTGAGTCCATGGATTATACGCACTCTCACCCTTCCACCATTGCTAGCCTCTCTAGTACCGCGCAACTTTCTCCGGTACCACAAACCCACCATATACCTTCCTCAAAACAGCCACGATACCATCGACCGTCATCCATCATGCATCTAGTGTATTAAGATCATGGAAAACCGAAGTAATGCAATAAGAACAATGGCATGATGTAGATAAGATCTATTCATGTAGGAATAGACCCCATCTTTTTATCCTTAATGGCAACAATACATGTGTGTCATGTCTCCTTATGTGACTGAGATTGAGCATCGCAAGATCGAACCCATCACAATGCACCTCTTCCCATGGAAATAAAAACCAATCTAGTTTCCCCAACCAAACCAAAGTTTCGGAGAAGAAATACGAGGATATAACAATTATGCACAAGAGAGTTCAACAAATACTCAAATAGTATTCATGGATAGATCTGATCATAAACTCACAATTCATCGGATCCTAACAAACACACCGCAAAAAGTCATTACATCAAATAGATCTCTAGGAACATCAAGGATAACATTGTATTAAAGATCAAAAAGAGAGAAGACGCAATCTAGCTACTGCCTACGGACCCGTAGGTCTGTGGTAAACTACTCACGCATCGTCAGGGGGGAAGGGTGATGATGAGGAAACCCTCCTTGATCAGTGACCCTTCTGGCAGAGTGCCGAAAAAGGCCTCTAGATTGGATCTCATGGTTCTGGAACTTGTGGCAACTGGAATTGTGTTTCGTCGACTCCCCTAAGGTTTTGGGGATTTTAGAATATTTATAGAGCCGGAGGTTGGTGGAGGGGTGCCTATGGGCCCCACTACCCACTTGGGCGTGCATGGGGGCCCTGGCGTGCCCTGGTGCCTAGTGGTCCCCACAGGCCCCCTCTGGTGAACTTTTTGAGCCTCCTAGGTGTCCTATGGCAAAAAAAATCTCCAAAAAGTTTCATGGCAATTGGACTCCACTTGGTATTAATATTCTGCGAAAAAACAAGCAAAAAGCAGCAACTGACACTGAGCACTATGTCAATAGGTTAGTCCCAAAAATGATTAATTTGCTAGTAAATGAGTATAAAATACCCAGGAATGATACTTTAATAGCATGAAACAATAAAAATTATAGATACGTTGGAGATGTATCAGTATCCCCAAGCTTAATTCCTACTCAACCTCAAGTAGGTAAATGATAAAAACAGAATTTTTGATGTGGAATGCTACCCATCATATTCATCACATATTGTTTTCTTTGTAGCATGGACATTTGGACTTTAGATGATTCAAAGCAATTGTTTGACATGAAGACCTCAATACTCAAGCATATCAACAAGTAACCATGTATTTCAAAATATCAACACTAAAGAAAGCTATCCCTAGCCCATTATGCTCAATTATTGGTCCTTTCATGAAACACACTCAAATATTAGCTACATCCAATGCACAAATATGATAATAGTGCTCCCTAGTTGGTGCTTAAATAAGAGAAGATGTCGACACAATAAAAATAAAAAATGCATAAAAGTAAATAGATAGGCCCTTCACAGAGGGAAGCAGAGATCTGTAGAGGTGCATGTCGGCGTTCTGGGATCAGGGGTACCCAGACTTGCTGCCTATGGCCCAGCGCGTGGGCTCATCGATGGCCCGGTACGATGCAGCTATAGGACCCCCAAGACAAGACCCTCGCGAGGACCTCAATTCTTTGCCACATCAGCATACATGCTATTTCCGAGTGCATGACATCGTCGGCTATGATACCACCACTATGGCCAGCCTTATATAGTGGGGAGTATCATATACTATATATATGGTATCATGCATATGATACTAGTGTATGATACTACATACGTACCTTCATAGTGCTTATATAGTATCATAGAGTAGTACTAGCTCCCTCTGTAAACTAATATAAGAGCATTTAGATTACTAAAATAGTGACCTAAACGCTCCTATATTAGTTTACGGAGGGATTATATATCATAGATGACCGTATTTATGGCCATGCATGACACAAAGTAGTATAGCATTTATTATATATATATATGTTACAGTATCTACCTATGTTACTGCTTCTTTGCCACATCATCATATTTTCTATTCCCGAGTGCATGATACCGGCTATGATACCCCCACTATGGCCACCCTGATAAGGCTGGTCGTAATATGGGAGTATCGAGTGGTATGATGCATGCCAACTAGACTTTTTGGATGATGTGGCACACGGTTAAATGTTGAAGGAGAGGGTGTGGTATGCTACCCAACAACTTAATTTAAAGTAACATGATGAGATTCACATGATAATCCAAGTACTAGATACTCAAGATGTCCATAACCGGGGACACGGCTAATCATGATTAGTTTATACACTCTGCAGAGGTTTGCGCACTTTTCCCCACAAGACTCGATCGCCTCCGTTTGGTTTCTCGCACTACACGGTGTTTGAGAAGACGGATGACCGAGACATAGTCTTTCAGAAGCGCTAGCACCTTATGATTGGGTAGACCGTTACACCTACTTTCCCCTACATCTGCTAGTCTACCACTGTAAGAGTTCGCACAACTTAATCAACTATGCTAGAGCCCATAATAGCTTGTGGCTGCACACGGAAGTTTCTAGCATGAATAATCTCATGATTCCTTTGAGCCTAGGTGGCGGTCCATAAAAAAATAGGCAATCCTGGAATACCCAGGTGCCTAGACAGGCAATCGCTGGAATACCCAGGTGCCTCAATCCACCCAGATGTGTGTTAAAGTTGCCACCTTAAGTAAACCATTAATTAACCATCTCACATTTGTCATGAATACTCTCAAACCCAATCCACGTCTACGAGCATAGCATGGCAATATAAGCATAACGTAATAGTAACTCCCAAGGTTTGAATGCAGGGTAATAGGTTCCTACCTCATCAACTACTTCCCAATACCCACATGTTATCAATCCTACTCATGCAATGTTTGAGGGTGAAACTAATGCATAAAAACTGGGTATGAAAGGAATATGATCAAAGTGTGAACTTGCCTGCAATGTTGATGAAGATGATTCGCACTCATAACTCTTGATAGGTCTACTCGTCACACTCCGGTCAATCTATCGTAAGCAAGCAATAGTAACCACACATAAGCAATCACTCAAAAGATCATAAAGATCGAAGAAGACGATTCAGAAAACTACAAACCCAAGCAAATAACTCTTACAACATAAAACAATTTCTAACAGTACCAAAATTATGTGAATTTGGACTTATCAGAAAGTTTAGGTCAAGAGCTTCGATTTGCAAAAACAATCAACTCAAACGGAGCTACGAAACTCAAGTTATGATCAAACGAAGTTTGAATTCAAATCTGATCTAATTCAAATTTTAAAATTTTCAAAAACATGTTTGAGTTGGATTACTGGATAGAGGAGATCATAACAAAGAAGTGGGCGTTGGTTTCATTGGATTTGGACAAACGAGCAAAAAGTAGTGATCGTTTGAAAAACAGGGGCCAATCTATAAAATAAAATATTCACAAACGAGTCCCTGACCGAAAATTAAAAGAAAAGAAAAAGACTATCTAACGAATGTTCGCTACAGAAACAAAAATAACGAATTCGTTCGCTGTGAAGACCTAACCAGCGAATGTTTTCTAATTAGATCTAACTAAAAAGGAAAAACCGGCCTAAGATGAAAACCGAAGAAAACCGGATCGGGTTTTTGTGCGGGTTTTACCGGTTCGCCAAATAAAACCGGCGGCGGCGACGAACGGACTCCGGTGGGGCGCGGTCTCCGGTGAGCGGTGCAGGGTCGGCGGGGAGCGGCGCGGGGCGGCGGAGGCAGCAGCTACGCGGGACGGCGAGGGGCTAGGCGAGGCGCGGCTGCGGCGGCGCAGAGCAGCGATGGC
>NC_057794.1:372281329-372288440 GCF_018294505.1 Triticum aestivum
GATGTGCGGCGGCGGCGCGAGCTGTGAGGCAGGGCGAGGCGAAGGGGGAGCGGCGCAGGGCGGCGGCACGCTATTTATAGGAGGGGAGGGGCGGCGCGGTGGCGTGCGGGAGGGGACAGAGGAGGCAGGGCGAAGCACGGCGGCGACGATGCGTGCTCGCTCGGGACTGTGTCCCGAGCTGGAAGACGGGCGAGGCGCGGCGTCGGGCTGGCTGGGCCGTGGCTTGGCTAGCTGGGCCGGCCCGGCCCGGTCGGTCCAGGAGTTTTTTTTTAAAACATTTTTTAACGCAAACAAACAAACAAAAAATAATAAAAACAAAATAAATACTAATATTATATAGGCATATAATATATCAAAAATTTTAGAAAAAGATTTTCTACGACGTGAACATTTTTATAACTTCAAATAAAATCCACACAAATTCAAATAATTCAAAGAGTGCTACTGGCCTAATAAAATCCAATAAAAATCATTATAAAAATACCAAAATGATTTCAAATAATTTTTTCTCCAATTTTCTATTGTAGGGAATCATGTTACCCTATTTTCCATGTATTTTGTTTTTGGAGAAAAATAATTTGAATAAAACTCAAATAACCCAAATTGAAAAATAATTATTTCAAATGGATTTTAAATTTGAGTTCCTTTGAACTCCCAACTCATATTTCATAAGTTTTGAAGAAGTCATTTTATCTTTGCTCTTGAAAATCATTGAGTTGCTTAAAGTTTCTGAATTGGAACTATTTTCCAAATGAAATTCAAATATTTTCAACACCCCTTGTCATTTAAATAAATGGAAGAAGTCGTGTCATCTTCTCTCCAGGGTTTCATGGTGAAAAGAATTTGAATTCACGGAGATCACGAATGCAAAATGAATGTTTGGGAAAGTCCATTTATTCCCTCTCGTTTAACTTTCAAGAAGGTTTTGAATTTCACTCAATTTCACACAATCAATCAAACATTCAATCAAATCTATCTATTTATTATAACATTCCAAAATTTAGAATTTTGGGATGTTACAAACCTACCACCCTTAAAATGAATCTCGTCCTCGAGATTCGGAGAGGCTAGAAAGAAATAGGTTAGGTTTGGGGTCTTCTCAAAATCCATCGATCATCACAAGGGGTCTGGGGTGCTACCAACCTTAGAAGCATGGTTACGGTTCCATCAAAACTCATATACTCCACCCTTATTCTTGACAGTGTCAGTCTTCTCAGATCCTCGAGAAAATTCCTTCTCTGAGCTCTTCCGGTAGTGGCATAACATTTTTTCTCAATTCTTCTGTCCTTTCCTCTTGGTAAGGTTATTTCGAGATTGGGTCTCCTTAGCTGACGGGTCTGGTGCCAATACTAAATAACTATCGATATCTCATGGTGGTTAATAATTTAGGGTTTCTCCTGAACGAAATGGGTCTAGTTGATCCTCACCGTATAACCTACGGTTGGCAAAAACTGCCTTGTACAAGGGAAAAATACCTATACCATTCTAAGGCTTAAACAAGGTTTCATATCGCCGTCTCTCTACTATAGGTAAGTCACTCAGATTTACCATCCCATATAGCAAGGCGAATAATAAGAGTAAGTCGGTATGGTGATCAATCCATCCCACACCCAAATCATTACCATGTATACGGTTTACCGAATCTCGCATTCTAACACTCGGTCATCCTCACAAGCATTGCAGAATTTCTCTTGTCCAGGAACTGCGTTCGAAAAAATCCATTGATTCTGCAAGCCAAACAAACATCTATTGTTCCTCCACAATTCTCAGGTTTTGTGTTACTCCTATAAAAATTGTCTTATCGATAAAATCGTAACTTCGTCCAGGGTTTTTTCCTTCAGCAAGAGTGTGCTTGCTTCTGGGCAGGTCCTGGGGCATGTGGGTTATGGCCCATCTCATCACTTGTAGTCCTTGAACTTATCATCGGGCAACTGATCATTGTTCCAACTTCCAACTTCCTAGTATTCTTAAATCCATCCAGTTGTACTGTCTTCCTTCCTTCTGTTGGTACCAAACTAAGACGTGATTACTCAGACTCATCATGGAATTTCCATTGATCCATCATACCTCCTTTATATCCAATAGTAATTCATCTCTTCCTTCTCGTGGAATATCCCACATACCGAAATAAAACTTATACTTATGAAGTCCATATTCCACTTCGTGGAACATCATTATCCTTTACAGGGTCAAGCGTCCTTACAAGGGAATATTGGCCATCTCTGCATGGCACTTCTTCAACTGGGAAACGTGAAACACATCGTGAACTCTTGACAGTCCTTCGGGTGACTCCAACTTGTTGGCCACTTCTCGCATGTGCTTCAAAACTCGGTATGGTCCTACAAATCTCGGACTAACTGTCCCTTAACTCCAAATCGTTTAACTCCTCGCAGAGGGGGCACACGAAGACATGCTCTGTCTCCAATTTCATAGACTACCTCCTTGAGTTTTTGAGTCTACATAACTCTTCTGCCTGGTCTGAGCTACCTTCACTCTATCTCGAATAAACTTAACATTCTCTTCTGACTCCTTGATCACATTTGGTCCAAACAACCGACGGTCTCCAACTTCATCCCACACACTCTTGGGGTATCACACATATCGAGACAAAACTCGTATTCATTTTGTCCGAAATCCACTCAGTGGAGTATCCTTATCTTTTCCAAGAGTCAAGGGTTCTTACAGGGTACTACCACCCTTAAAATGCACAAATCTTCCATAGAACATATTTCTCATATCCTCAAAAATGGTCAAAATCCTTCTTCATAGAGTAACAACTCATAAAATCCATATCAGTACCAACGATGCTAACTTTATTCATTCTCAAATGATTACCATCTCTCGCTCCTCCATTACATGTCTCAACTCAACACCTCAATATAAAAGAAAATGTTCTCACTTCTACTACTCCATTTCTTTTGTTGCAAACTCAACTATCTAGCACAAGTTTTCTTTTCCTTGGGGCATTCTCTGGCAAAGTGCCCTACTCCATTACAACTAAAACATATTACTTCTAACAACTATCGAGGTTTCCTTTTTGGGCAACTGTTGAGGTAGTGCCCTGACTCCTTGCACCTGTAACAGGTGATATGACTCAGGTCCCTCCTGGGCTCCAACCGGTTTCTCTTCCTGGACTTTTCCATTCCAATCAGGGCTTCTATTTCCTGTGGGTCATATTCTACTTCCTCTGTCAGGAATTCTACTAGATCCCCATTCAAACAATTTTGGGAGATGTGTCCTTCTTCTCCACATGAATAGCAAGACATAGTGCAGGGTTTACTCGGGTCTTCTTTAGGTGTGTCCTCCATCTATTCCCTCATCACAGCTTCTTCTAAAATTTCCATGAGGGCTCCTTTCATTACTTCTTTCTTCTGCTGTATGGTTCGTTGTAGCATGGGGTAAATGTGACACTGAGCAGGATAGTGGGTAGTCCCTTCACACAAGAAACAAGTAATCTGTGTAGTTGGGCATTCTTCAACTGGGTGGCTTCCTTCACAATTAGGGCATTCATACTTGTGTTCTTTGTGGGTGTGTCCTATTTCTCCACAAATCTTGCATGCACAAGGTTTCTCCATATCCTTTCCATAAGGCTTCAAATTCTGGGACACAAGCCAAGACTTTGGCAGTGTCAACTTAAATTCTTTCCAAGGGGTTACTCCTTGCCATCCATTGATGGTTTGGTACATCCTCCACCAAGTAGCAGCACCTCTTTCAAAGCACTGAAGAGCATGCTGGGTCATATCATTTCCGACTATAGGGTTATTCTTCATGTGATCCTCCATGTTCTGAATCCATTGGTCCGTCTCTAATTAACTTATCGGTCCAGGGAAACATGAGTTCATCTCCATTCGTCCTCTATTGGTTCCAAGGGTTTGGGGTGAGATAAGAGAGAGGGAGAGGGATACACACAATACAAACAATAGTTTTAAAAAGACAGATTTTTATTGTGGCTGTCGGAAAAACATCAAACAAATGACAGCTCACAATTCGTCGCATCTAACGTAGGGATATAACTGGGGTTTGGTCTTCTAAAGGTCAATAAATCTTTAAAGTCATCAAGCTCTACGAGTCTTGTTCATGCCTCCAATGGCTTCTTTCGATCATGCTTGTCTTCCTCAAGTTCTTTTGCCAGATCAACTCTGTTGACGCGAAGTCTCTCGTGACGTCCTTTAATATTCCGAAGTTGCGTTCCAAACTTCTGGTTTCAACATCCTTCGCATGAACCATGGTCCTACTGTCCTTCAGTTCCTAACGAATCTCCGGTATCTCAAGGTTTTGCTCCTCCAGCTTGGCTACTTTCTGCTTTTGGTTCCTGAGTTCTTCACAAAATGCTTCCTTGTCTAATACGGCTTCATGGAGCTCCACCTTAAACTTCTTGATGTACTACTCCAGATCCTGGTGATACACCGGCTAAGGTTAAAACTTCATCTTACTAATAGGTGCTCCATCAGCCTTCTTCCATCAAATCCATTCTGAAGAAAGCATCCTTAACTCAGCACGGTGACAATAGCATCAGCGGGCGATGACATCACGAATAACCGTGTTTCTGCTCTTGTCATTCCCATGAGCTATCATTCCATAGTTGATATCTCCTGCCTTAGGGTTTTCTTTGACAAAACTTCGAGTTCTCATGCTCCTTATTTCAGTCTTTCTCCGATACACCTTCATCTCGGGTATTGACAACTTCCATAGTCTGCCAAGTTCCATAAGGGTAGCCTTCCTAGGTCATACAAATCTGGGTATTCTTCAGAGCCTTCAAATTCTACTTGTCTTCGGTCTTCAACCATTATAGTTTCCATTATTCAGATGCACGGAAAATACTCTTCATTCCGAAGTGGTCTTAGTTGTCTGATATCTTGTACTTCTTGGAGTGGTCTCATCAGTCGAATCTTCGTGTGGTCAAAAGGGAAAAGGGGCTATGGTCTCACTAAAAGGGGATATTTGAATAAGCTCAGAAGAGAAGAGAGGTAAAAGATATTTTTGAAAAGTAAAGTTTTAGAGAAAAATCTTTCCTATGGGCTTGCCAGTTTCTAGGGTCACATCCTACAGTCAACATGTGCTCTGATACCATCTTGTAGCGACCCGACCCGAATGGATCAAGTCTCTGACACACACAGTACTCGAGGATTTATAACAGAGGTAAATCACATGTATAAGTAACGTAAGATACTATTACCTCAATCATAAATAGCGGAAGTAACAAGGTTGTGGATTCCCATCAACACCAACGGCAAAGTTGAGTGTAGAAATCGTAACCCTAACGTATCACTTACTTGTCGTAAGATATCCTGCAACATGAGACGTTGCAGCCACAAATGGTCAGTACATTGAATGTACTGGCAAATTCACACCAGAGGATAATGATGATTTAGCTATCACTACAAGCATATTTGGCTGGTGGAAAGGCTCTATCGTTATAATGTTTTTGCGAAAAAGCCAATTTTTCCCTACTCCAAAGGAATAAATTTTATTTAACTATCATGGTGGTTGTTGAACATTGAGAATGGTTGATAGCATTCTCAATCCCAATTAAGTAACATCATTAAACCCAACAAGTTAATTTAAAGTAACATGATGAGATTCACATGATAATCCAAGTACTAGATACTCAACATGTCCATAACCGGGGACACGGCTAATCATGATTAGTTTATACACTCTGCAGAGGTTTGCACACTTTTCCCCACAAGACTCGATCGCCTCCGTTTGGTTTCTCGCACTACACGGAGTTTGAGAAGACGGATGACCGAGACATAGTCTTTCAGAAGCGCTAGCACCTTACGATTGGGTAGACTGTTACACCTACTTTCCCCTACATCCGCTAGTCTACCACTATAAGAGTTCGCACAACTTAATCAACTATGCTAGAGCCCATAATAGCTTGTGGCTGCACACGGAAGTTTCTAGCATGAATAATCTCATGATCCCTTTGAGCCTGGGTGGCGGTCCATAAAAAAACAGGCAATCCTGGAATACCCAGGTGCCTAGACAGGCAATCACTGGAATACCCAGGTGCCTCAATCCACCCAGATGTGTGTTAAAGTTGCCACCTTAAGTAAACCATTAATTAACCATCTCACATCTATCATGAATACTCTCAAACCCAATCCACGTCTACGAGCATAACATGGCAATATAAGCATAACGTAATAGTAACTCCCAAGGTTTGAATGCAGGGTAATATGTTCCTACCTCATCAACTACTTCCCAATACCCACATGTTATCAATCCTACTCATGCAATGTTTGAGCGTGAAACTAATGCATAAAAACTGGGTATGGAAGGAATATGATCAAAGTGTGAACTTGCTTGCAATGTTGATGAAGATGATTCACACTCGTAACTCTTGATAGGTATACTCGTCACACTCCGGTCAATCTATCATAACCAAGCAATAGTAACCACACATAAGCAATCACTCAAAAGATTAGAAAGATCGAAGAAGACGATTCAGAAAACTTCAAACCCAAGAAAATAACCCTTGCAACATAAAACAATTTCTAACAGTACCAAAATTGTGTGAATTTGGCCTTATCAGAAAGTTTAGGTCAATAGCTTCGATTTGCAAAAAGAATCAACTCAAACGGAGCTACGAAACTCAAGTTATGATCAAACGAAGTTTGAATTCAAATCTGATCTAATTCAAATATTAAACTTTTCAAAAACATGTTTGAGTTGGATTACTGGATAGATGAGATCGTAACAAAGAAGTGGGCGTTGGTTTCGTTGGATTTGAAAAAACGAGCAAAAAGTAGTGATCGTTTGAAAAACAGGGGCCAATCTGTAAATAAAATATTCACAAACGAGTCCCTGACCGAAAATTAAAAGAAAATAAAAAGACTATCTAACGAATGTTCGCTATAGAAACAAAAATAGAGAATTCATTCGCTGTGAAGACCTAACCAGCGAACATTTTCTAATTAGATCTAACTAAAAAGGGAAAACCGGCCCGAAGAAAATCGGATCAGGTTTTTGTGCGGGTTTTACCGGTTCGCCAAATAAGACCGGCGGTGGCGACGAATGGACTTCGGCGGGGCGCGGTCTCCGGCGAGTGGTGCAGGGTCGGCAGGGAGCGGCGCGGGGCGGCGGAGGCAGCAGCTACGCGGGGCGA
>NC_057794.1:372288798-372341433 GCF_018294505.1 Triticum aestivum
CACGGGTCGCGGCGGCGGTGCGAGCTGCAAGGCGGGGCGAGGCGAAGGGGGAGCGGCGGCGGTGCGGTGGCGTGCGGGAGGGGGCAGAGGAGGCCAGGCGAAGCACGGCGGCGGCGATGCATGCTCGCTCGGGACTCTGTCCCGAGCTGGAAGACAGGCGAGGCGCGGCGTCGGGCCGGCTGGGCCGTGGCCTGGCTAGCTGGGCCGGCCCGGTCCGGTCGGTCTAGGAGTTTTTTTTAAACATTTTTTAACGCAAAAAAACAAACAAAAATAATAAAACCAAAATAAATACTAATATCATATAGGCATATAATATAACAAAATTTTCACAAAAAGATTTTCTACCGCGTGAACATTTTTATAACTTCAAATAAAATCCACACAAATTCAGATAATTCAAAGAGTGCTACTGTTCTAATAAAATCCAATAAAAATCATTTTAAAAATACCAAAATGATTTAAAATAATTTTTCTCCAATTTTCTATTGTAGGGAATCATGTTAGCCTATTTTCCATGTATTTTGTTTTTGGAGAAAAATAATTTGAATAAAACTCAAATAACCCAAATTAAAAATAATTATTTCAAATGGATTTTAAATTTGTGTTTCTTTGAACTCCCAACTCATATTTCATAAGTTTTGAAGAAGTCATTTTATCTTCGCTCTTGAAAATCATTGAGTTGCTTAAAGTTTCTGAATTGGAACTATTTTCCAAATGAAATTCAAATATTTTCAACACCCCTTGTCATTTAAATAAATGGAAGAAGTCATGTCATCTTCTCTCCAGGGTTTCATGGTGAAAAGAATTTGAATTCACGGAGATCACGAATGCAAAATGAAAGTTTGGGAAAGTCCTTTTATTCCCTCTCATTTAATTTTCAAAAAGGTTTCGAATTTCACTCTATTTCACACAATCAATCAAACATTCAATCAAATCTATCTATTTATTATAACATTCCAAAATTTAGAATTTTTGGATGTTACACTACATGATCATGCAAAGCAATATGACAATGATGAAGCGTGTCATAATATACGGAATGGTGGTAGGTTGCATGGCAATATATCTCGGAATGGCTATAGAAATGCCATAATAGGTAGGTATGGTGGCTGTTTTGAGGAAAGTATATGGTGGGTTTATGGTACCGGCGAAAGTTGCGCGGTACTAGAGAGGCTGGCAATGATGGAAGGGTGAGAGTGCATATAATCCATGGACTCAACATTAGTCATAAAGAACTCACATACTTATTGCAAAAATCTATTAGTTATCAAAACAAAGTACTACGTGCATGCTCCTAGGGGGATATATTGGTAGGAAAAGACCATCGCTCGTCCCCGACCGCCACTCATAAGGAAGACAGTCAATAAATAAATCATGCTCTGACTTCGTCACATAACGGTTCACCATACGTGCAAGCTACGGGAATCACAAACTTTAGCTCAAGTATTTCTCAAATTCACAACTTCTCAACTAGCATGACTCTAATATCATCATCTTCATATCTCAAAACAATCACCCAGTATCAAACTTCTCATAGTATTCAATGCACTTTTTATGATAGTTTTTATTATACCCATCCTGGATGCCTATCATATTAGGACTAATTTTATAACCAAAGCAAATTACCATGCTGTTATAAAGAACTCTCAAAATAATATAAGTGAAGCATGAGAGATCAATGATTTCCATAAAATAAAACCACCACCCTACTCTAAAAAGATATAAGTGAAGCACTAGAGCAAAATTATCTAGCTCAAAAGATATAAGTGAAGCACATAGAGTATTCTAATAAATTCCGATTCATGTGTGTCTCTCCAAAAGGTGTGTACAGCAATGATGATTTTGGTAAACTAAAAATAAAATACTCAAATCATACAAGACGCTCCAAGCAAAACGCATATCATGTGGTGAATAAAAATATAGCCTCAAGTAAAGTTACCGGTGGACGAAGACGAAAGAGGGGATGCCTTCCGGGGCATCCCCAAGCTTAGGCTTCTGGTTTTCCTTCAATTTTACCTTGGGTGCCTTGGGAATCCCCAAGCTTAGGATCTTGCCACTCCTTGTTCCCAAATCCATCAAATCTTTACCCAAAACTTGAAAACTTCAGAACACAAAACTTCAACAGAAAATCTCATGAGCTCCGTTAGTATAAGAAAACAAACCACCACTTCAAGGTACTGTAATGATCTCATTCTTTATTTATATTGGTGTTAGACCAAATTTATTCCAACTTCTCTATGGTTCATACCCCCCAATACTAGCCATAGATTCATCAAAATAAGCAAACAACACATGAAAAACATAATCTGTCAAAAACAGAACAGTCTGTAGTAATCTATAGGTTTCGAACACTTATCTTACACCAAGAATTCTGAAATAAACTAGTGTATGTGAGAAATTTGTCTATTAATCATCTTCAAAAATAATCAACCTAAACGCACTCTCCAGTAAAAAAATTGCAGCAAATCTCGTGAGCGCTAAAGTTTTTGTTTTTTACAGCAAGATCACATAAACTTGCCCCAAGTCTTCCCAAAGGTTCTACTTGGAACAAACACTAATTAAAAGCATAAAAACACATCTAAACATAAGCTATATGAATTATTTATTACTAAACAGAAACAAAAATAAAATTGGGTTGCCTCCCAACAAGCGCTATCATTTAACGCCCCTAGCTAGGCATAAAAACAAGAATAGATCTAGGTATTGTCATCTTTGGTACGCAATCCATAAGTGGCTCTCATAATAGATTCATAAGGTAATTTAATTTTCTATCTAGGAAATTGTTCCGTGCCTTTCCTTAATGGAAATTGGAATCTAATATTTCCTTCTTTCATATCAATAATTGCACCAATCGTTCTAAGGAAAGGTCTACCAAGAATAATAGGACATGTGGGATTGCAATCTATATCAAGAACAATGAAATCTATTGGCACATAATTCCTATTTGCAACAATAAGAACATCATTAATCCTTCCCATAGGTTTCTAAATAGTGGAATCCGCGAGGTGCAAATTTAAAGAACAATCATCAAATTCACGGAAACCTAACTCATCACACAAAGTTTTTGGAATCGTGGAAACACTAGCACCCAAATCACATAAAGCAAAGCATTCATGATCTTTAATATTAATTCTAATAGTAGGTTCCCACTCATCATAAAGTTTTCTAGGAATAGAAACTTCTAACTCAAGCTTTTTTTTCATAAGATTTCATTAAAGAATCAACGATATGTTTGGTAAAAGCTTTATTTTGACTATAAGCATGAGGAGAATTTAGCACGGATTGCAACAAGGAAATACAATCTATCAAAGAGCAATTATCATAATTAAATTCCTTAAAATCCAAAATAGAGGGTTCATTGATATGTGAAGTTTTGGCCTCTTCAATTCCACCATTTTTATAACTTCAAATAAAATCCACACGAATTCAGATAATTCAAAGAGTGCTACTGTTCTAATAAAATCCAATAAAAATCATTTTTAAAATACCAAAATGATTTAAAATAAATTTTTCTCCAATTTTCTATTGTAGGGAATCATGTTAGCCTATTTTCCATGTATTTTTTTTTTGGAGAAAAATAATTTGAATAAAACTCAAATAACCCAAATTGAAAATTAATTATTTCAATTGGATTTTAAATTTGAGTTTCTTTGAACTCCCAACTCATATTTCATAAGTTTTGAAGAAGTCATTTTATCTTCGCTCTTGAAAATCATTGAGTTGCTTAAAGTTTCTGAATTGGAACTATTTTCCAAATGAAATTCAAATATTTTCAACACCCCTTGTCATTTAAATAAATGGAAGAAGTCATGTCATCTTCTCTCCAGGGTTTCATGGTGAAAAGAATTTGAATTCACGGAGATCACGAATGCAAAATGAAAGTTTGGGAAAGTCCTTTTATTCCCTCTCGTTTAACTTTCAAAAAGGTTTCGAATTTCACTCAATTTCACACAATAAATCAAACATTCAATCAAATCTATCTACTTATTATAACATTCCAAAATTTAGAATTTTGGGATGTTACACTACATGATCATGCAAAGCAATATGACAATGATGAAGCGTGTCATAATATATGAAATGGTGGTAGGTTGCATGGCAATATATCTCGGAATGGCTATAGAAATGCCATAATAGGTAGGTATGGTGGCTGTTTTGAGGAAAGTATATGGTGGGTTTATGGTACCGGCGAAAGTTGCGCGGTACTAGAGAGGCTGGCAATGGTGGAAGGGTGAGAGTGCATATAATCCATGGACTCAACATTAGTCATAAAGAACTCACATACTTATTGCAAAAATCTATTAGTTATAAAAACAAAGTACTACGCGCATGCTCCTAGGGGGATAGATTGGTAGGAAAAGACCATCGCTCGTCCCCGACCGCCACTCATAAGGAAGACAGTCAATAAATAAATCATGCTCTGACTTCGTCACATAACGGTTCACCATATGTGCATGCTACGGGAATCACAAACTTTAACTCAAGTATTTCTCAAATTCACAACTTCTCAACTAGCATGACTCTAATATCATCATCTTCATATCTCAAAACAATCATCAAGTATCAAACTTCTCAAAGTATTCAATGCACTTTTTATGATAGTTTTTATTATACCCATCCTGGATGCCTATCATATTAGGACTAATTTTATAACCAAAGCAAATTACCATGCTGTTATAAAGGACTCTCAAAATAATATAAGTGAAGCATGAAAGATCAATGATTTCCATAAAATAAAACCACCACCGTGCTCTAAAAAGATATAAGTGAAGCACTAGAGCAAAATTATCTAGCTCAAAAGATATAAGTGAAGCACATAGAGTATTCTAATAAATTCCGATTCATGTGTGTCTCTCCAAAAGGTGTGTACAGCAAGGATGATTTTGGTAAACTAAAAATAAAATACTCAAATCATACAAGACGCTCCAAGCAAAACGCATATCATGTGGTGAATAAAAATATAGCCTCAAGTAAAGTTTCCGATGGATGAAGATGAAAGAGGGGATGCCTTCCAGGGCATCCCCAACCTTAGGCTTCTAGTTTTCCTTCAATTTTACCTTGGGTGCCTTGGGAATCCCCAAGCTTAGGCTCTTGCCACTCCTTGTTCCCAAATCCATCAAATCTTTACCCAAAACTTGAAAACTTCACAACACAAAACTTCAACAGAAAATCTCATGAGCTCCGTTAGTATAAGAAAACAAACCACCACTTCAAGGTACTGTAATGATCTCATTCTTTATTTATATTGGTGTTAGACCGAATTTATTCCAACTTCTCTATGGTTCATACCCCCCAATACTAGCCATAGATTCATCAAAATAAGCAAACAACACATGAAAAACATAATTTGTCAAAAACAGAACAGTCTGTAGTAATCTGTAGGTTTTGAATAGTTATCTAACACCAAAAATTCTGAAATAAACTGGTGTATGTGAGAAATTTGTCTATTAATCATCTTCAAAAATAATCAACCTAATCGCACTCTCCAGTAAAAAAATTGCAGCAAATCTCGTGAGCGCTAAAGTTTTTGTTTTTTACAGCAAGATCACATAAACTTGCCCCAAGTCTTCCCAAAGGTTCTACTTGGAACAAACACTAATTAAAAGCATAAAAACACATCTAAACATAAGCTATATGAATTATTTATTACTAAACAGAAACAAAAATAAAATTGGGTTGCCTCCCAACAAGCGCTATCGTTTAACGCCCCTAGCTAGGCATAAAAACAAGAATAGATCTAGGTATTGTCATCTTTGGTACGCAATCCATAAGTGGCTCTCATAATAGATTCATAAGGTAATTTAATTTTCTATCTAGGAAATTGTTCCGTGCCTTTCCTTAATGGAAATTGGAATCTAATATTTCCTTCTTTCATATCAATAATTGCACCAATCGTTCTAAGGAAAGGTCTACCAAGAATAATAGGACATGTAGGATTGCAATCTATATCAAGAACAATGAAATCTATGGGCACATAATTCCTATTTGCAACAATAAGAACATCATTAATCCTTCCCATAGGTTTCTAAATAGTGGAATCCGCGAGGTGCAAATTTAAAGAACAATCATCAAATTCACGGAAACCTAACTCATCACACAAAGTTTTTGAAATCGTGGAAACACTAGCACCCAAATCACATAAAGCAAAGCATTCATGATCTTTAATCTTAATTCTAATAGTAGTTTCCCACTCATCATAAAGTTTTCTAGGAATAGAAACTTCTAACTCAAGCTTTTTTTCATAAGATTTCATTAAAGAATCAACGATATGTTTGGTAAAAGCTTTATTTTGACTATATGCATGAGGAGAATTTAGCACGGATTGCAACAAGGAAATACAATCTATCAAAGAGCAATTATCATAATTAAATTCCTTAAAATCCAAAATAGCGGGTTCATTGATATGTGAAGTTTTGACCTCTTCAATTCCACTTCTACCAATTTTTGCATCAAGATCTAAAAACTTCGAATCATTGGGATGCCTTTTAGCTAAAGTTGACTCATCTCCAGTCCCGTCATTATCAAGATTCATAATGCAAAACAAAGATTTAATAGGAGACACATCAATCACTTTTACATATTCATCCTTACTATCATGGAAACTAGAAGAACACGCTTTTATAAAGCAATCTTTTTTAGCACGCATCCTAGCGGTTCTTTCTTTGCACTCATCAATGGAAATTCTCATGGCTTTGAGAGACTCATTGATATAATTCTTAGGTGGAATAGATCTAAGTTTCAAAGAATCAACATCAAGAGAAATTCTATCCATGTTCATAGCCAACTCATCAATTTTAGGCAATTTTTCTTCAAGCAAAGCATCGAAATTCTTTTGTGAAATCATAAATTCTTTAACACTAGTCTCCAAATCAGAGGGCATCTTATGAAAATTTCCATAAGAGATGTTGTAGGAATTACCATAATTATTAGAGGAATTACTATGAAACGGTCTAGGATTAAAGTTTCCTCTATACACGTTGTTACCAAAAATGTTCCTACCAACAAAATTCACATCCATAGATTCATTATTATTCTCAATCAAGGTAGACAAAGGCATATCATTAGGATCAGAAGAAACACTCTTATTAGCAAACAATTTCATAAGTTCATCCATCTTTCCCCTCAAAACATTAATTTCTTCTATAGCATGAACCTTTTTACTAGTAGATCTTTCGGTGTGCCATTGAGAATAATTAACCATAATATTATCTATGAGTTCAGTAGCTTCTCCTAAAGTGATTTCCATAAAAGTGCCTCCCGCAACCAAATCTAAAAGATTTCTAGAAGCAAAATTCAATCCAGCATAAAACAATTATATGATCATCCACAAATTGAAACCATGTGTAGGGCAATTACGTATCATTAATTTCATCCTCTCCCAAGTTTGTGCAACATGCTCATGATCAAGTTGCTTAAAATTCATGATATCATTTCTAAGAGAGATGATCTTAGCGGGAGGAAAATACTTAGAGATAAAAGCATCTTTGCACTTATTCCATGAATCAATACTATTTTTAGGCAAAGACAAAAACCAAGTTTTAGCACGATCTCTAAGCAAAAATGGAAATAGCTTCAATTTAACAATATCATTATCCACATCTTTCTTCTTTTGCATATTACACAAATCAACAAAGCTGTTTAGATGGGTAGCGGCATCTTCACTAGGAAGGCCAGAAAACGGATCTTTCATGACAAGATTTAGCAAAGCAATATTAATTTCACAATATTCAGCATCGATAAGAGGAGCAATCGGAGTGCTAATAAATTCATTATTGTTGGTATTGGAAAAGTCACACAATTTAGTATCATCTTGAGCCATCGTGACAAACAATCCAACACACAAGCAAGCAAGAGGCATGCAAAAAGAGGCGAACAAAAAAGAGGCGAGCGGAAAAGAGGGCGAATAAAATGGCAAGGGTGAAGTGGGGGAGAGGAAAACGAGAGGCAAATGGAAAATAATGTAATGTGAGGGATAAGAGTTTGTGATGGGTACTTGGTATGTCTTGACTTCATGCAACCTCCCCGGCAACAGCGCCAAAAATCCTTCTTGCTACCCCTTGAGCTTGCATTGGTTTTCCCTTGAAGAGGAAAGGGTGATGCAGCACAGTAGAGTAAGTATTTCCCTCGGTTTTGAGAACCAAGGTATCAATCCAGCAGGAGATAGCACACAAGTCACCTAGTACCTACGCAAACAAACAAGAACCTCGCAACCAATGTGATAAAGGGATTGGCAATCCCTTCACTGTCACTTACGATAGTGGGATCTGATAGAGATAATAAGATAAATATTTTTGGTATTTTTGTTGTATAGATTGGAAAATAAAGATTGCAAAATAGAAATAGCAAATTGATAGGAAAATAATATGATGGAAGATAGACCCGGGGGCCATAGGTTTCACTAGTGGCTTCTCTCGAGATAGCAATTTCTAATGTGGGTGAACAAATTACTGTCGAACAATTGATAGAAAAGCACATAGTTATGAGAATATCTAGGCATGATCATGTATATAGGCATCACGTCCGCGACAAGTAGACCGAAATGATTCTGCATCTACTACTATTACTCCACACATCGACCGCTATCCAGCATGCATCTAGAGTATTAAGTTCATAAGAGCAGAGTAACGCATTAGGCAAGATGACATGATGTAGAGGGATAAAATCAAGCAATATGATATAAACCCCATCTTTTTATCCTCGATGGCAACAATACAATACATGCCTTGCTGCCCCTGCTATCACTGGGAAAGGACACCGCAAGATTGAACCCAAAGCTAAGCACTTCTCCCATTGCAAGAACGATCAATCTAGTAAGCCAAACCAAACTAATAATTCGAAGAGACTTGCAAAGATATTTAAATCATGCATAAAAGATTTCAGAGAAGAATCAAATATTGTTCATAGATAATCTTCATCATAAGCCCACAATTCATCGGATCTTGACAAACACACCGCAAAAAGAATTACATCAAATAGATCTCCAAGAGAATTGAGGAGAACTTTGTATTGAGATCCAAAGAGAGAGAAGAAGCCATCTAGCTAATAAATATGGACCCGAAGGTCTGTGGTAAACTACTCACACATCATCGGAGAGGCTATGATGTTGATGTAGAAGCCCTCCGTGACCGTTTCCCCCTCCGGCGGAGCGCCGGAAAAAGGCCCCAAGATGGAATCTCACGGGTACAGAAGGTTGCGGCGGTGGAAATAGGGTTTCGTGGTGCTCTTGGATGTTTTCGGGGTATATGCATATATATAGGAGGAAGAAGTACGTCGATGGAGTTGCGAGGGGCGCACGAGGGTAGGGGCGCGCACCCCTGCCTCGTGGCCTCCTTGCTTCTTTCTTGATAGCCACTCCAAGTCTCTTGGATCATGTTTGTTCCAATAATAACTCTCCCGAAGGTTTCATTCTATTTGGATTCCGTTTGATGTTCCTTTTTTATGAAACATTGAAATAGGCAAAAAATAACAATTTGCACTGGGCCTCTGGTTAGTAGGTTAGTCCCAAAAATAATATAAAGGGTAAATTAAAGCCCATTAAACATCCAAAATAGATAATATAATAGCATGGAACAATCAATAATTATAGATACGTTGGAGACGTATCATGGTATCATATCATGATACCGTATCATATTAAATGGTGTACTATGCATGCGCGCATTACGGAGGTATTTCCGATCATATACTAGTATCATGCATATATACTCTCTCCTTTCCGGTTTATAGGCTTATATCAGAATTTTAGTTTTCCCATTTTATAAGGCTCAATTTGGTTGTTCCCCATCACATGTCCAGATTCCAAGGTGCATTAAATCATTGCATGCAAGTATTAAGAGAAAGTTGACCAATGCATGTACTTTATATATGCATGCATGTATTGCAATTAATACATGGAAAACATAATTTTTTGGGGAAAACAAAAGCATTAATTGGGTGCTTTTGCAAACTACAAAAAGTATTCCACCACTCAACATCTCCCTTGGTTGGTGAGATTTTTGAATTGAGCCCTATAAGGATGGTTGTAATGGGGAGTATCATATATACTAGTATCATGCATATGATAGTGTAGGATACTACTTCCGTAATGCATAATATCATAACTTAGCATCTTAGGTTGCCTTACTAATTGTCATGCATCACACAAAGTAGTAGTACAACATTTAATATGACACGGTATGATGATATGATACCACATCCTCTCTTTCCTCATTTAATTGTGTGCCACATCATCCAGAAAGTCTAGTTGGCATGCATGATACCGCTTATGATAATACCATTACAACCAGCCTAAACCGGAAAGGAGGGAGTATGAGACTAGCCACAATGGAGAGTACACTAGTAACGTACACATATCCCTAGACTATATATGTTACTACCTTCATAGTGGGTAGTAACATAAGTGTAGTGTCATGCAAAGCTTCATTTATTAGGTTATAGACTCATATTGCATTGGGACATGTGGTGTTACAGTAACTAGCTAATTAAGTTGCTAAAACTATCTCTCTCCTCATTAACTTATTGCCACATAAGCATGTTTGCTGAGTTGGAGTCGATGTTACTGCTAAAGTTACTCCCACTGTGGCTAGTCTGATACTAGCTAGTCGTCTATGATATACTAGCTACCTCTCACTAAGATCATGGTTAATAATACAGCCAAGGGTCGGCTATAAGAAGTTGTCATGTCATATACAACCAACCTCTTAGCGGGCATGTACAATAATAAGTTTTATATACGTACTAGTTTATCAATAGTTGGCCCACCTTAAATCCTCACAAAGTGTCTTGGGTCTCGTGTTGCAGCTGGCTCTACTAACCAAGAGCCCGCTTCTCTTCTATTTTCTCCAACTAAATGCACATATATATTATTCTATTCCTTATAGCCTGCTTAGACTACCCACGGTGGGAGTAACATAGGTAGTAACATCACACATATCTAGACAAAATAGATGATGTGGCAAGCAATAAATGAAGAAAGAGAGGAAAGTGGTAACATAGCTAGTTAGACTGGCCACAATGGGTAGTAACATGCACATGTTACTAGTCTATGTTACTACCTCTATAGTCGGGAGTAACATATGTGTGGTAACATGCAACACTTCATTTATTAGGCTATAGACTCATTTTGCCTTGATATGTGTGATGTTACTCATACTACTAGTAACTAGCTATGTTACCACTTTCCTCCATTTCTTCATTAATTGCTTGCCACATCATCTATTTTATCTAGATATGTGTGATGTTACTACCTATGTTACTCCCACTATGGGTAGTCTTACTAGTAGTATGAGTAACATCACACATCTCAAGGCAAGATTAGTCTATAGCCTAATAAATGAAGTGTTGCATGTTAGTACACATATGTTACTCCCCACTATAGAGGTAGTAACATAGACTAGTAACATTCTATGTTACTACCCATTGTGGCTAGTCTTATATCACTCTATTGTGTACTTGCTCTAATGCATAGTATCATAGATCGAGTAGCTAGCTAGTATCATATGTAGTACTTTATTTATATTGTCATGCATGACACATAGTAGCATAGCATTTATTATGATACGGTTTCATGATATGATGCTTAACCCTCTCTTTCTTCATTTAATTAATTCTATGATAGCTCATCAAAATTGCCTAGTTGGCATGCATGATAGTACCTATGATACCCGCTTACTATCAGCCTAGCAAAGGTGTACAGATCATTCGTGCGTTGCTTTGTGAGTTTTCATCCGTTTGTTCGACAAGCGGGGAGAAGTTTCAAACATTTCGGGCACGAGGTGCGGCCACTAGCATAGGCCTAGTTGGTATTTAAATTACAGGAAATTCAGATGGAGTTCAGACATCATCAAAATTGATGTGTGCCTATGGCGTGCTCTCACGACCCCATGGAAAAAATGGTAAAGTTTGGCACAAGTTTTGATGACCGCTCCTTCCAAACCGGAGCATTTCACGTGTCAATTCAAACTCCTGTGGCCGGTGACTTCATCGTTTGGCGTCATAAAAATTTCCATGGTACGCAATCACCATTATACCATGGGTTTTATTTTCTGGCGCATTTCAGATATCGTTAGGTATATTTAAGACATTTTTTTAGATTAACGTGCATTTTGTGCATAAAAATAAAATTACAACCAGAACTGCATGCGTTGTCGAAAGGGATGAGGATCGTCGTTCGATCTGGGAGCATCCAATGGTGCAGACGTACGATCCATGGGGTTTGGGTTCTGGCCAATCAGAAAGCACGACTCAGATCATGGGCGGGGTGGCAGGGTTTGGTTAGCACACGGCTTTCATCAATGAACCGTGTGCTATTCACAAACCAGATTGCATGTTTTTCTTCACACATACTGTAGTGAGATCATTTGAGTGTGCTACCTCTATTATATCATAATAATAATAATAATAATAACAAATAGTTCATATTCATTGCTTGAGCTGATAGCATATCAAGGTCAACATATTAACGATTCTTACATCAACAAAAAACCGGGCATAACTCACAAATTCAGTACACGCGACAGTTCTAAATTGAACGAATTAAGTTGTAGGGTAGGCATAAAGACTAGTCTTACGGCTTAATTCCCATGTACATGGGGGAACTAGAATCATTAAGTTGACCCCATATGAACTTGGGTTTTTTGATGATTTTATGTTGCTCTGTTACACGGGTGCGTGATCCCTTGGCTGGCAACTCATCAAATTCATCATACTCGTCCTCATTGGCAACATCGTCGACACCCAGTACCCTTCTCTTCCCATGCATCGCTAAATGGCCGTTCTTATGCAACGGGTCTTCCACAAAGAAAATCTAGGTAGCATTGCTGGCAAGAATGAATGGGTCCGCATGATATGCCATCGTTGTCATGTTAACACAGGTCTTCCTGTACTCATCAATCCTTACCTGACCAAGAGGGATCCATGCGCACCTGAATAAAGCCACCTTAACTTCCACATAGTCAAGCTCCCAAATCTCTTTGATGGTTCCATAGTATACCCTTTTATCAGCTTCATTTACAGTCATGCATTCTATTCGAACAGAGATGTTCTGATACGAGGTCTTCTTATCATATTCCTCAGTGTAGAACATGTATCCATTTATGTCATATGCTTGGTACGTCAACACCGTAGGTAATGGCTTTTGTGCCAACCACGTAGCAATGTCATTGATGGATCCTTGTGCCAAACGATTCTTCAACCATTCGGCGTAGCTCTTAGTGTGCTCCTTCATCTCCACATATGATGAAGGCACCATTGGTAAGAAGCTTTGGTGTATCTCCGCCAAGTGTTCTTTGGCATAACGATGAGAACTGGGCTATTAAGCAGTACTGTCAAATGGGCTTTCTCTGCCAATTCTCCGGGTGCAGCCATTTGCGTGCCAGCAAGGACCGGCTTACCTTTCAGCGTTCCCTCATGGCGAGAGAGGGGAAAACCTATAGGTCTTTGTTTCATGTATTCGGTGCAAAACTCAACCACCACCTCTGCGGTATAGCCTTGCAGGATGCTTGCCTCTGGATGGTTTCGGTTCCGACAAAAGCGCTTCAGTATTCCCATGTACCGCTCGAAGGGATACATGTTGCGGAGAAACACATGACCACAATACTTTATCTCGTCGACAAGGCGCACAGTGAGATGGACCATGACATCAAAGAATTACGATGGGAAAAACATCTCTAGGTTGGACAATATTCTTGCAATATCATCTTGCATATGATCCAACTCTTCAGGATTTACAACTTTTTGCCATAGTTGGTTGAAGAAATCACAGAGGTCGGTGAGTGTGTTTCTGATATCTTTGTCCATCGAATTCCAGATGGCCACCGGGAGGATTTGTGTCAACATTACGTGGCAATCATGTGACTTCATGTGTCCCAACTTCATTTTACCTGAGCTCACATCCATGAGACTTCTAATGTTTGCGCAGTAGGAAGAGGGTGTCTTAACAGACAACAAATAGGTGAAGAACTATGTTGCTTCTTTTCTACTGAAATTCTAACTCTCGCGAGCTTTGATGAATTTGTCATCATCTTCTGCTTCACTCTTGCGTTGTGATTGATCAGCAAGCATATCGAGCCGTGAACCGTCACCATCCTTTCTTTTACCTTTAATCTTGAGCAGAGTACCAAGGATGCTTTCACATACGTTCTTGTCTACGTGCATGACATCGATGCAGTGACGTACATGTAGAATATCCCAGTAAGGTAATTTCCAGAACACTGATTTCTTCTTAAACACGTGATCCTTGGGTGTTTGTTTCACCGTCAAAGGGTGGTTCTTGCAAAGCAAAATATTAATTTTTTAGCCATGTTGTGGACCACCTCCCCATCATAGGGTCTTGGGTCCACACCTGCCTCTGTCGTACCATGAAATTCAGCTTTCATCTTTCGGTATGGGTGATTTTTCCGTAAGAACCTACGATGATGTAAATACACTATTTTGCGCAAGTTGGGAAGTCTTCTGCTAGTTGTCCTATCCATGCATGTGACACACCCTACATCTCCCTTTGTTCTTTGCCCCAATGTGTTGCCTAATGCTGGCATATCTTGAATGGTGTGCACCAGCATCGCATGTAGATCAGAATCTCCTTTCTATAAGCATCATAACATTTTATAGCAGGCGCATCTATCCACACTATCAGCAGGCGCATCTATCCACACTATCAGCAGTTCTTCTACCAGTAGCTGAAAGTAAATGTCGATGTCATTTACAGGTTGCTTTGGGCCTTGGATAATCATTGACATTATAATGTATTTTTTCTTCATACACAACCAAGGAGCTAGGTTATATATGCACAGAAGCACCAGCAATGTGCTATGATTGGTGCTCATATCGCCAAAAGGATTCATCCCGTCAGTACACTCCCTGAGCCTTATACTTCTAGGATCCTTGGCAAAATTTTCAAACTTTTTGTCGATTAATTCCCACCGAGCTCCATCTTTTGGGTGCCTCATAAACCTATCCGCAATTCGCTCATCATGATGCCACCACAACCTCTTTTCCTCTCTAGGGTTTGCAAACAAACGCCTCAACCTTGGAATTAAAGGCAAGTACCAAACAACCTTGAACGGGATTCCTGTCTTGATCTCGTCATCCAATTTGTACTTGTCCTTTGCTCTCCTGCACTTTTATCATGCATGCTTGCATGTGGGACATGCACGCAAATCTTTGTACTCACCACGGTACAATATACAATCATTCACACAAGCGTGTATCTTCTGTACTTGAAGTTCCAATGGGCAAAAAAATTTCTTCGCTTCATTCGTGCTTCTGGGGAGCACATTATCTTCTGGAAGAATTTCTTTGAAAAGACCTAACATCTCTGTGAAAGCCCTTGTTTGATTTACTGTTTGTTGCTTTCAATCTGAGAAGCGCCAGGGTGGCACTCAACATAGAATATTTCTTTTTGCAACCTGGATACAATTCTTTCTTGGAGTCTGCATCAATGGTTGGCAAATCCTTGTACCCAATCATATCCTTTTCTGGGCCCTCGGAATCTGCAATCATAGCAGCAAAATCTGGGATATCAAGATCGTCGTCATCTGCGTCGACGTCTTGGTTTTCCAGTGGGCATTTCAGCTTTCCGGTGTTCCGTTGGTAGCTCGACCCCTCTGCCCCGATGTTAGATTCAAAATCCATGTGACACTAATCGGGGTTTGGCATCTCGCTGCCCTGGGTATCTTCATCCATGACCTCCTCTTCACCGTGTCTAGTCCAACGTGTATATCCATCCATGAATCCCCTAGAGACTAAGTGCATCTAGACATCTGCAACTTCATATGACTCTGTATTGGCACAATTAGTACATGGACATAGGATGTAATCCGCATCACCAATTCTCCTCTTTGTACTTTCAGCCAAATTCATGAACTCTGTCACGCCACTGATAAAATCTATGGTTTTCCGATTCTTCATCCATCGAGATCACTCCATCTGCAGCACACGAATGGTAATTAAAAATAAAACAACAACATTAATACACGGATTAACTACTGCCCAAAGATGCGTGCATAAATCACAAGGTTTTATTTTAATAATTACTGAGGGCGCTCCATGTTGTTATCCAGATGTGCAATGACAAAAATTAATGGCCAGTCAATTTACACGCAGAGTACTAGTACAACACTACACTTTGGAATTGAATACCTTAATTAAGACACTCACAAAAAGAATACCTTAATTAATTAGCCACGCGGCGACCTCCACCCAGCAGACAGACAAGCATGATGCGGCGGCACGCCGAGACAGCAGGGTCGAGGAGCAAAGCTTAGTGCAGTTGCCGCCTGAAGTTCGACCTCCATTATCCCACCATCGACCGTGATGGATGTGCTCGAATCACGCTGCTGCCGACCTTGATGGTTGAGCTCCTCCTATCTGCCGCCGCAGACCAAGGATTGACCTCCTATGACGCCACCACCGCCCATCGACCGAGGATTGACCTCTTCTCTGGTAGCCGCTACCTAGGCCGTCGCCGCCATCTCTATATGCAGAGCGGCTCTTTTTTTATGGATATCCGCAGAGCGGCTGTTTACACGGTATCTCACCGTAACTCAATTATATGGACAGGGTAGTACATCACATACGGTTATGTAACGGCAACCATGTCTAACCTACGTTGTCTTCTCACACGGTTTGGTGCAGAAATTGTGTGTGACTTTGTAATACCTAACACATGTACAAACAGTGTGTCGTATACAACATATATATAGTGCCATTAGTAGTTCCCGGCCATTAGCTTATCTCCACAGTTTCCCCATTTCCCCCAAATCCCTACATAGCCTCCAAATTCCCTCACGTGGCACTAACATTGGGGGAATGCGGAAGAGTGGTGCTGATGGTTTTGGTGCAGCTGCTCCTTCTTGTATCACCACTACGACGGCGGTCGCTGCCGAGCACTTGCCTAAGGTCATCAGAAGGCAAGTGTACTACGGATCTGAATCGTCCTGTCAGGTACCAATCTCTCCCGATCTTTTTTATAGCTCCTTGCTGAATCCGTCCTGAATGACCCCCTAGGAAAGCGATCTGTCACCGGATCCGAAGCTTTACTCTAGGCTCCCGCGACACGAGTTCGACTCCGAGTTTTGCGCCACCGAGAATTACCAAAAGCTGAGTTGTGTGCACAGTCACACTCCTGCTCGACGTGTATGCATGGAGGGATTCGACATTCGTAGGCGTTTTCTCAGTTGCCGCTGAGAGGTTAGTGCTAATTAAGTTCATCATTTTACTTCAGTTAATTCCACCGCTCATCCAACATATTATTTAACATTGGTAGGGATATGAGGCTTGTGCCTTTGTTAACTGGCTGGATGAAGAATGGCATGGCAGGGCTCGGAGTGTTATCACCAAGCTCGCAGAAGATAACGTAAAGCTGAAGAAGAAACTAGCTGATCTGGAATGTACAGTCAGTATGATGAAGCAAGAAAGAATCAATCACAGGCAATAGATGGAAGCAAGAGACAAGAAAGAACTAGCATGTGTAGTTCTGGTTATCGCATTAGCCATGTTGAAGGAACATGCGGTGCCCCCATGTTTGGTTTTGGTAATTGATGACAATCTCTGTGGACTAATGGTTGCCTTGAGTTATATTTGAAGGTTTTGTCCATACGCTTTTCTTGGAGTACATTTGTTGGTTTCAAGGAGAGTTTGTGATGACCAAGGTGCTATTCAAGGAATTACCTAAAGATTGGTCTTGTGAGAGGTTGATTAAGAATAAGTAAAAGAGTGAATCAAGTTGATCAACACACAAAGTGTAGAGATCAAGCGGTCCCATGGTATGGTAAGCATTGTCAATTACGCTTTGTGTACTAACTCATGATCTTCCTGAGAGTTCTTTGTGGGGTTAGGTTGCCGTGTGAAAATTCAAGTGAAGCATCACGAAGAGATCAAATGCTTGAAGCTTGCCATCCATTGTGGTGACAATGGACTTGTGAAGATGTGCGAAAGAGTGGCTCACCCATAGTGGAGTATGGGAAGCAATCAACTAGTCTTCATTGAGACAACGCAATCAAGAAAGGTGGTCCAACTTGAGGGAGTCAAGATCGCCATCATCTAGCTCAAGTGGACCATGTGCAAGTCAAAGGTTTGCCCTTGATAGGTTTTCTATTTTACCGGTCTCATGATGGTAGTTGGGAGACCGAGTTATAGGATCAATTGTCATACTATCAAGGGGGGCTCTCGATGAGTAGCTTGATTGTATCATTCGTAGACAGCTCATACCATTGCATCCTTGCATCATATTTCTTGGTTCTTGTTTGGTTCTCTTTGTGAGTCTTAGATCTTATGGTCATCTTGATGACAAGCTTGAGTTCATCGAAAACGGAGTTCGCATGCATCTTTTATGATGTTTTCGGTGTTGGAGGTTTTACCGATCTTATCCGAGGAAGGGTTCTCACCATTTTCTTATGGTCCTTTTCTCATTTGCTTATTATTGATTTTTCTATCAAGATTGTGTTAGCCCATGTCGTTAGCTTTCCAACAAACTTGGTTTCGTTGAATTTGTAGTCCGTTTGCAGAAGTTGTGGCTGTTTTGGTAAAGGCTGCAGTGGTACTACCGCGGCTAGAGCGGATGTAAATTTTTACTATGGCTCCGTACAAAAATCTCATGTTTTGCTCAGCGGAGGTAGGCACGGAAGTATTTTTTAGTACCACTAACAAGCAGTAGTACCGCTACCATTTGTGGTGGTACCGCTATCCCTAGCGGTAGTGCCGTGAGGTCGAGCTGTAGTATCGCTCCGGCGGTTCTACTGGCCTTTTGCCTCCTTGCTGTTGTTTTTCAAAGGGGTACTACCGCCCTAGCGGTAGTACCGCTCTGTGCGGGCTGTGAGCATAACGGTTGGATTTTTCCCCACCTATAAAAGGGGGTATTCTTCCCCAATGAACCTTATCCTTTGAGCACGTGTTCTTCCCCCATTGTTGACCTTCTTCGAGCTTGCTAACTCTCAATCCCTCCATGGATTCTTGCTAGTTTTTGAGGGAAAAGAGAGAGGAGATCTAGATCCACATTTCCAGCAATCACTTTCTCCTCTATGTGAGGGGAACCCCTTGGATCTAGATCTTGGAGTTCTTGGTGTTCTCCTTCTTGTTCTTCCTCTCATTTTCCTCCCTAGCATTAGTTGCTTCGGTGGGATTTGAGATAGAAGGACTTGGGCACTCTGTGTGCCCTTGCCATTCCATTTGGTGCATCAGTTTGAGTTCTCCATGGTGATACGTGGACATTACATTTGAGAAGCTTATTACTCTTGGGTGCTTGGTACCCTTGAGCTTGTTCCTCTTGGGTGCTTGGGCACCCTAGACGGTTGGTGGTGTTCGAAGCTCAATCATTATGGTGTAAAGCTCCGGGCAAGCGTCGGGGTCTCCAATTAGGTTGTGGAGATCGTCCCGAGCAATTTGACGGGTTCCGGTGACCACCCCCAAGGGTTGCCAAAGTGTACGAGTTCGGTGACCGCCCCCAAGGGTTGCCATTTGTATGGGTTCGGTGACCGCCCTCAAGGGTCCCTTAGTGGAATCACGGCATCTTGCATTGTGCGAGGGCGTGAGGAGATTATGGTGGCCCTAGTGACTTATTGGGGAGCATTGTGCCTCCACACTGCTCCAAATGGAGATTAGCATCTGCAAGGGTGTGAACTTCAGGATACATCATCGTGTCCGCGTGCCTTGGTTATCTCTTACCCGAGCCCTTTACTTATGCACTTTACTTTGTGATAGCCATATTGTTTCTTGTCTTATATCTTGCTATCCCTTAGTTGTTTATCTTGCTTAGCATAAGTTGTTGGTGCACATAGGTGAGCCTAGTTGTTGTAGGTTTTGTGATTGACAAATTAACCGCTAGGTTTATTCTGCATTTGTTCAAGCCCAAACCGTAATTATTTTAAAAGTGCCTATTCACCCCCCTCTAGGCGACATCCATGATCTTTCAATTGGTATCAGAGCCTCGTCTCTCTTTATTAGGCTTTACCACCTAGAGAGTAAAGATGTCGACTAGGGGATTAGGATTCTCTAACACTCTTAGTTTCTATGGCACAAATTTTGATGTTTGGGTTATTCGCATGCTTAATCTCTTTAGGGTCATGGACCCAAATTTAGAGCGAGTTGTAGATATGGGATTTTCTCCTCCGAAGGATCCCCAAATATTATCTTTAGAGGATGAGAAAACTCTTATCTCAATGCTCAAGCTTCTAATGTGCTTTTTGATGCTTTGAGCAATGTAGTTATATTTCAACTCATGCCATTTCGGGATGCTCATGAGTTGTGGACAAAGCTTCAAGATAAATATGGCATGTACAAGATTTGTGGGGATGATTTTTCTTCCTCTACCTCCGACCGTGTTGCCTTCTCAACTTCTTCTACTTCACCTACATGTGGATTGCCACAAGGTAATGCTATGGTGAGTAGTGTTGGTCACTTCAATGATGATAGTGTGCTTATCATTGATGACTCTTCATCACTATCTTGTTGCAATGCTCCATCTTTGGACTTTAACACTTCATGCACCTTACATGTTTCTCATGCTTGTGTTGATAGTCCATGCATATCATGTAGAAATTGCTTGACTAAATATCATGATGATATGCTTGCTATATCTTGTTGCCATGATAAAAATGCATGTATTTCCTCGAGTTGTTATGCTAACAATGTAGAGGAAACCCAACACTCCATGGAACAAGATGTGGTATTGAATGGTGCTTCAAGCGATCCTACATCATCATCTATTGCATTTTGCCTTATGGCGAAGGCTTCAAAGGTATCTCCCACTTTGAATCCCAATATATCTTGTGATGATATTGATAATGGAAAGAATGATGATGATGTTGATTATGATGAAGAGAATGATGATGTTGCCTCCTTAAAAATTAAGTGGGTAATAATTTTTAAAGCTTTCTTAAGAATAAAATTGCTCGTTCCAACTTCATGGAAATCATGTCTATTGCTATTGATGGCAAGAAATATATTGATGAGTTGGAATATCGTCTTGAGGAGCATGAGGTCACCATTGATAAAATGGAAGGTCATGAGCGTGATTACGCTAGTGAGATTGTGGACCTCTCTCAAGCTCTTGAACTTGAACAAACCACCAAGGAATCTCTTGAGGAGACTTTTGCTCTAGAATTATCTAGAGTGAAGGAATATCATGATAGAGCTCTTGAGGTGTCCAATGTTTTTGAAAATAAAAATGCTAATCTTGAAGTTGTTCATGCTAGACTCTTGAGGATTTTGAGCACCTCGAAAATGGCTCAAGGGTCATCAAGGGTGAGCTCACCAAACTCACTGAGTCTCATGCACAACTTAAAGCTTCATATTCAAAAGAGCTTGTAAAGTTGCCTTCTCCTCTTGCTATTATTGATGATGCTTGTGCTACTAACTCTATTACTTGTGAAGCATCCATTTTGAAGGAGAATGTTGAGCTATGGGCTCAACTTGAGTTGCTATCTAGCAATTATGGGAAATTGGAAGAAAGCCATGAAAAGCTCTCAATATCTCATGATGATCTTCCAGTATCCCATAATGTGCTAAAGATAGCTCATGAGGCCATGCTTGCTAAGGTAACATCTAGTGAGCCTCATGTGGATACTAGCACTACTTCTAGTCAAAATGCTATATTGCCATGTGCTAGTCCTCGTGGTTCATCCATGCATAACATTGGTAAATCTTGTGATGAATTGCTTTCCTTGCCTTGTTGCTCTAACAATGAAGCTTATACTTCCTCTAGTGCTTGTGTTGAGACTAACCATGTAGAGGAAATCAAAGAGCTCAAGGCCCAAGTCACTTCTTTGAAGAAAGACTTGGAAAAGTGTCATGAAGTAAAATCCACACTCAACAATATATTGAGTGTGCAAAAATCCCCCAATGACAAAGGTTGACTTGGATTCAACTCCAATAAGAAGAAGTCCAAGATGAAAAAGAAGAAGGGCCAAGAACAAGTCAAGAATTCGGCCAAGATTGTTTTCTTCAAGTGCAAAATTGAAGGGCATCATGTTAGATCTTGCCCATTGAAGAAGAAGGCCATTAGTGAAAAGCAACATGGGAAGAGGCCACAAGTTCAATCTCATGCTCAACCACAAGTTGAAGAAAGCCCTCTTCCTAAGAATACTCAAGCTAATGCTTCTCAAGTTGAGAACTCAAGGAGAAGAAAGTGAAGAGTAGATGTTGCTACTTATGTCATGAGAAAGGTCACCTCGCTTCTTCATGCACGAGTGGTAACTCATCCAACCTAATTATTATTGATGATATCTATTGTCTTGGGAAGGATAAGGTTGGCAATGTGTTTGCCAAGTTTGTTGATACTCAAAGTGGTGTCAAGCAAAGAACCATTTGGGTAGCCAAGCCTATTGTGACTAACCTCTTAGGATCCAACTTGGTTGGGGACCAAATAGCTCAAACTTGATCAATAGGTGTCTACGGAGGGCATTGGAGACTTGGCTACATTATGAAGAATTAAGGGGATTTTCATCATTCATATTTTCTCAAGCCAAGTCATTCAGATTATCAAGTTTCTATCTTATATCCAATGTTCCTCCTTGCGGTAACTCATGCTTAAAGTATTTACATTGATAGTTACTTGCCCCTTAGCATGTTTGGTTTCTCTCCTTGCATGTGTTTGTATATGTTGTGATTCCAACTTGATTATCTTGAGAAATCAAGTATGTGTGTGTTGGTTTGCACATCATGTATGTGTGTGTCATGCTTTGAGCCTTTTGCATCTTGTTTATATCTTAATTGGCTCGTTTGAGAGATTAATGGAACATCCCATTTTGGGGGAGTGATGTGCTTTGTGCACCTCATGGTCCCACAAATGTGTGTACATGAGGAATACCACCTAGTATTGATATTGCAAGCTTATCTAGTCACTATGTGGTATGTCTTCTCATGAGAAATTCAAATTCTAAATAGTCCATTAATTATCTCTTGTTGGATCCTCTTATTGCCTCTTGTTAAGTTTTTATTGGTATCACATTATGGGGGGTAATATGCTATGTGCATATTACAAGCCCAGAAAATGTGTACATTTGAGATATTGTCACCTAGAATTGATATTGTAAATTATCTTGTTCCTAGGTGGCATGTTAGCTCTACAAGTTGCAATTTGCTTGTGTTTGGTGTGAAGATGATGTTGGATATCCTTGCTATCTACCAACGGAATTATTTCCAATTTACTTCTTGTCTTTTGATAATTGGTACTCACTTGTGTGGTAGAATTTATTGATCTTCTTTACATTGGCTTTTGCTTTTATTTGCCTTTTCTCTTGCCAAGGAATGTATCAACTCCCTTTTTCTTCCATACTACTTGTGGATCTTGTTAATTTCTTGATCTTGTCTAGTGTTTTCTAGATATAGTGAAAGTGGTGATCCCACCTTGTGCATTTTGTATTCAAATGCAAATTATCTATAACGCACTATTCTTGGGGAGCTATCCTATTTTCTATAAAACACTCATCTTGCGATCCTTGTCAAGTGTGTGTTGGTAGAAGGCAAGCCGTTTTCTTTTTGGTACTTTGTGCCATCATGAAACTTTGTAGAGAGCTTGGTTTGTTTGGAACCATCCTCTCTTTTGGGACTTTGATATCTTTTATTTAGTGTGTCTCAATGGATAACTCATTCCTTGATGTATCTTTTATGGATATCCTCCAAGTGATGTTTTATTCATTTGGTGTCTTTTCTTCACTTGGTTTTTCTTTGTCATTTGGTATCGGTTCTTGAAGGTCTTGAGCATGCATATTTACTTCATGTAGTCTCTGTGGCATGCCTTCTTTATTTAACCCAATATATAAGGGAAACTCCACCAAGTCTCAAATTGGATGAGATGTGCATGAAATTCATTTTCGTATCTATATGCACATTTTTATGTGGAGTTTGTCCTATGTATTGTTGGTTCTCTAACTCTTTGGTCCCATTGAGTTTGGGTACCATTTTGTTTGTGTTGTTGTTCTATAAACAATTGGAGATACATTGGATGCTCGGCTCACTCACAAGGAAGGTGTTGTCATCATGTGCTTATTGGAGTCGAGCTAGGATGATCAATGAACTACTATCTACCTTCAATTGGTATCTACTACATCCTTCCAATGATAACTCGGTAACAAGTATCTTCATATTGTTCATGCACACATTTCTTGCATCAACCTTGTGTACGTTGTATCATGGCATGTTATTCATTCATTCTTGTGATACTTGTTTCCTTTCTCAAAGCATCCCAACAATGATCTCTTGTTGCTAGTTGTGATGTCTTTGTTGTTCGTGTGTGGACTTCATTTATACACAATAAGACCATATCTAGCCATGTGCTATGCTTCCAAGCAAATATCTTATTGGTATATGTATGACCTCCCTTTGGATATCTTATTCCTCGTGTTGTAATTATTTCGGGTGTATATCCTTCTTTGTAGATATATATCATCATGATTTCGTCTACCTAGAATCTTATACACTTGAGAGAATTGCATATCTAGTTGATATCCTTTCTTTCCTGTCCACCTTATCTTTCTTATGTTATTTCTTTGGTGGCTCCGTGAAAGCTTTTGCCTTGAGTGCATGTCTTCTATCGTTACATCTTGATGCACTCTTGTGTGGTGAAGATTATTTTCCTCATGCTTATCTTTACGAGGCTTTTGCCATCTTAATTGGTATCCCTCGTCTTGATGAGGCTTTCATCTTCTATCTTCACCACGGGTTTTCACAAGCATAGGTTCTTTATATCCTTATTAGTAAGCTTGTGAACCCATTTGCTAGTTGTGTGTGGGAATGATAGGCCTTGCACCATGTGCCTCATTCTTTCAAGACTTTATTGATTCTTAATGCTCATCCATACATTAGTCTTCTCAAGTGCATTGCCTTGACTCACACACATCATTTTGGTTGAGCCCATTCTTAAGTTGCCTCTTTTACTTGTTGCTCAACCATGTGTTTGTTGCAAGTACTAGGCTTTGTTTCCTATATGCTCACTTGCACTTGTTGTAAGTTTCTATTGATTTTGGGGGAGCTATGATCCTATTTTGTGCACTTTGTATCCAAATACAAAAATTCCTGATGTGTACAAATCATGGGGAGCTTCTCTAGTTTCTTTAGAACAATACTTTGCTCATATCATAATATCTTTATTCATGTGGCATGTAGGATCATTGGTCTAGTTGGTTCAATTGATATCCATTGATTACTTACTTCAATTGGTATCTTCGGATTGCTTGTCTCTCTCTTTGTTTTGTCTTTGTGACATATCTTTCTATTGCAATCTTTGGGCCTCAATATAGTTTGTCTTCCTCCAAGTATTGACAGTTGGATATGTGTAGTGCATTCCACTCTCTTGTTGAGAAATACACAATTTATGGAGGACCACAATTTATATTGGCCCTCTAAGCTTTTCGCCCATTTTGGCAATCGATACCAATGGGGAGAAGTTTCAGAGAGTTTTGTGGAGAAGTCTTCAGAGTTTCTCCTTGCTTTGGTTTTGTTCCTAAGCATTTGAATCTCATACGCATGCATTATTGGTTGTTGCATTGCATGGTGATGCATAATTCCTTGTATAAACTCTCTTGAAAGTGATTGCCATCAATTACCAAAATGGGGGAGATTGAAAGAACATGCGGTGCCCCCATGTTTGGTTTTGGTAATTGATGACAATCTCTGTGGAGTAATGGTTGCCTTGAGTTATATTTGAAGGTTTTGTCCATACGCTTTTCTTGGAGTATATTTGTTGGTGTCAAGGAGAGTTTGTGATGACCATGGTGCTATTCAAGAAATTACCTAAAGATTGGTCTTGTGAGAGGTTGATTAAGAGTAAGTAAAAGAGTGAATCAAGTTGATCAACACACAAATCGTAGAAGATGTACCGAGAGGGATCAAGCGATCCCATGGTATGGTAAGCATTGTCAATTACGCTTTGTGTACTAACTCATGATCTTCCTGAGAGTTCTTTGTGGGGTTAGGTTGCGGTGTGCAAATTCAAGTGAAGCATCACGAAGAGATCAAATGCTTGAGGCTTGTCGTCCATTGTGGTGACAATGGACTTGTGAAGATGTGCGGAAGAGTGGCTCACCCATAGTGGAGTATGGTTGAGCAATCAACTAGTCTTCATCGAGCTAACGCAATCAAGAAAGGTTGTCCAACTTGAGGGAGTCAAGATCGTCATCATCTAGCTCAAGTGGACCATGTGCAAGGAAAATGTTTGCCCTTGATAGGTTTTCTATTTTACCAGTCTCATGATGGTAGTTGGGAGACCGGGTTATAGGATCGATTGCCGTACTATCAACGGGGGCTCTCGATGAGTAGCTTGACCGTATCATTCGTAGAGAGCTCAAACCATTGCATCCTTGCATCATATTTCTTGGTTCTTTGTTTGGTTCTCTTTGTGAGTCTTAGAGCTTATGGTCATCTTGATGACAAGCTTGAGTTCATCGAAAACGGAGTTTGCATGCATCTTCTATGATGTTTTCGGTGTTGTAGGTTTTACCGGTCTTATCAAAGGAAGGGTTCTCACCATTTTCTTATGGTCCTTTTCTCATTTGCTTCTTATTGATTTTTTTTCTATCAAGATTGTGTTAGCCCATGTCGTTAGCTTTCCAACAAACTTGGTGTCATTGAATTCGGAGTCCGTTTGCAGAAGTTGTGGCTATTTTGGTAAAGGCTACAGCGGTACTACTGCAGCTAGAGCGGATGTAAAATTTTACTACTGCTCCAGAGCAGTACTACTGCGGCTCCTGAGCGGTAGTACCACTCCAGAGTTGTACTACCGCGGCTCTTGAGCGGTAGTACCGCTCCGGACCAAAATCTCATGTTTTGCTCAGCGGAGGTAGGCACAGAAGTACCTTTTTAGTACCGCTCGCAAGCAGTAGTACCGCTACCAATTGCGGTAGTACCGCTATCCCTAGCGGTAGTACCGTGAGGTCGAGCGGTAGTACTGCTCCGGCGGTTCTACTGGCCTTTTGCTTCCTCGCTGTTGTTTTTCAAAGGGGTACTACCTCCCTACCGGCAGTACCACTCCTTGGAGCGGTAGTACCGCTCTGTGCGGGCTGTGAGCATAACGGTTGGATTTTTCCCACCTATAAAAGGGGGTCTTCTTCCCCAATGAACCTTATCCTTTGAGCTCATGTTCTTCCCCCATTGTTGACCTTCTTCGAGCTTGCTAACTCTCAATCACTCCATGGATTCTTGCTAGTTTTTGAGGGAAAAGAGAGAGGAGATCTAGATCCGCATTTCCACCAATCACTTTCTCCTCTATGTGAGGGGAATCCCTTCGATCTAGATCTTGGAGTTCTTGGTGTTCTCCTTCTTATTCTTCCTCTCATTTTCCTCCCTAGCATTAGTTGCTTCGGTGGGATTTGAGAGAGAAGGACTTGGGCACTCCGTGTACCCTTGCCATTGCATTTGGTGCATCGGTTTGAGTTCTCCATGGTGATACATGGATGTTACAAGTTGAGAAGCTTATTACTCTTGGGTGCTTGGTACCCTTGAGCTTGTTCCTCTTGGGTGCTTGGGTGCCCTAGACGGTTGCTGGTGTTCAGAGCTCAATCATTATGGTCTAAAGCTCCGGGCAAGCGTCGGGGTCTCCAATTAGGTTGTGGAGATCGCCCCGAGCAATTTGACGGGTTCCAGTGACCACCCCCAAGGGTTGCCAAAGTGTACGGGTTCCGGTGACCACCCCCAAGGGTTGCCAAAGTGGACGGGTTCGGTGAATTCCCCCAAGGATTGCCATTTGTACGGGTTCGGTGACCGCCCTCAAGGGTCCCTTAGTGGAATCACGACATCTTGCATTGTGCGAGGGCGTGAGGAGATTATGGTGGACCTAGTGGCTTCTTGGGGAGCATTGTGCCTCCACACCGCTCCAAACGGAGATTAGCATCCGCAAGGGTGTAAACTTCGGGATACATCGCCGTCTCCGCGTGCCTCAGTTATCTCTTACCCGACCCCTTTACTTATGCACTTTACTTTGTGATAGCCATGTTGTTTCTTGTCTTATATCTTGTTATCACTTAGTTGTTTATCTTGCTTAGCATAAGTTGTTTGTGCACATAGGTGAGCCTAGTTGTTGTAGGTTTTGTGCTTGACAAACTAAGTGCTAGGTTTATTCTGCATTTGTTCAAGCCCAAACCGTAATTATTTTAAAAGCACGTATTCACCCCCCCCCCCGCTAGGCGACATCCATGATCTTTCACATGTTCTATGCGTTGTTTGCAATGATGATTAGGGGTTTTGTTTGACAGTATTGCTAAAGCACATCCAGATGTGCTCTAAGTAATGCACATCTATGTACTATGCCATTGATGCTACTCGAAGATTCATGCAAATATTTTTCTTTGTCTTTTTTACTTTTCCTTTCTAGTTTGATTATTACTGGCTTTATCAATAAGAAGAGCTCAATGTATTGCTTGCCAACTGTCCTACTCCGTTCGTACCGGTACCGGTGCATAATCTTGAAACTCGTTCCTTGTTTTTGTCCAGAAAAAAGAAACCAACCAAATAGCCAATAGGATTCCTGTGCAACCCCGGGAATTTGGAGCGACTGGGTACAAATAATTGCGGTTGATTATATCAGCGGTTACATAATACGTCAACCCCGCTTCAATCCCCGCTTCAATTGGCAGTTCCTCTTATCTGCATACCCCACTTAAGTGTCCACCATCTTCATCGTCCCCGTCAGGCCGCGCTACACACTAGCATACACTCTGCAGCCATGTCGAGCGACAGCAAGGACGATAGTTCGGCCAATAGTCTGGCGCCTGATGATAGGTCAACATCGGAATCATCCCGCTCATCTTCCATGAGTCCGGCATCGAGCCCAGACTTCGATTATTTTTGGTTCATGGAAGGGACGCCACCTCCGGAGTCGTCAGACAACAACCAGACGGGTGAGGAGCCATCGAAGGACGAAGAAGAGGATGACGATGATGATGAGGAGGAATGGTCAAACAAGGAGGAGGAGGACAACGACAACAACGACTATGACGACAACGGCGTTGATGAAAAGCCAACGGTCAGCGGCAAGAAGCGTCCTCGCCAAGACGATGTCGCGGGGCCATCCAACAACAACAACAACAACAACAAGAAGGACTAAATTAAGCAAACTGTATATATCTCTATTTATCCTGTCAATCTCATCACAGACGGTTAGTAATATGTATTCGATAGAGATCTTCTACATTATCGCCCACAGGTTGGTTTGTTGAACTATGTTCCCTGACGAGCACACAATTCACAAAAAAAGACCATATGGGCTGTCTATAATGATTGCACACAATTCTGATTACCGACCTGTTTGCCGGGTATCACACAAATCTTGTTACGCCGAATCATTTGTGTTCACCTCAATCATCGCAAATGGTTCATCGGAGTGAACTGTATACCGTATATCGCACACACCTTGACCCAGATGCCTGTTTCTGTTGTTCTATCTCATCGCAAACAGTTCGTACAGATCAACCATATGCCCATCATCGCACATGCAACCAAAATCTGAACCGTGTTTGATGTATCATCCATCGCAAACGTTTTGCACCTTTTTGACGGTTTTTTTACATCACCGTTTGCGATTAATGCATTGCACACAATTTGGTTAAAGGGTCTCCGATCATAGTGTCACGTTAGCAGCATCCTGTAGTAGTGATAGAGCATAAACTGACCATGGTACATAGATATATGTTTGTTCATGTTGTTATTCTGTCCACTTTACTACTGAACTGATTTACCAAAATGAGTTTCATATACAACATGGTAAACCTGTGATGTGTCTGCTTGTTTCTCTAATAGAATGCGGACAAAATATTGGAGAACAGTACCCCGTTATGCAATGGTAAAGGAAGTAATGCAGATAAGGTTCAAGATAGTGAGACATCCCTGTTGGTCTCCAAGCAAGCTGATAAAAACTATATTGAAGACACTGAGACAACCCCAAAGGTCTATCTTGATGTAGTGTTCGAGTTACTCGCTACTACTGCTGGCACCAGCTCCTCGAACGCACTACCTGAATCAGTTCGGCTTGTTGAGTCTCAACTTCGACATGAAAGACATCGATCAGATGTTATGCGGCAGGAAGCCGAAGGACTGAGGAAGTCCCTGCATAATTCAGATGCATACTTTCTGGTGCAACAGCAAGTCCTGGAGGATTTAAGCACCAAACAAGAGAAAGTTAATAAGCTTGCTAAGCATTATGGGTACCAAGGATATTGTTTCTTGAGCTCTTCTGAAGTGGTTTCAGTTCTGGACTTTCTTTGTTGCGGCGTTTATTTGCATTGGTCGCCAACTTTGACAACCAGTCTATATGATATGCTGCTTTGTTCCCTATATTTGCATTGGTGGCAAACTTTGATGCCCAGTGGATGTAATATGTGTAATAGACGTGATTTCCTAGCGTAAGTTGCTTGCTTATTTATTTCCTTGTTGTCTTGTTTATTTGTTTGCTTGTGGTCAGTGCAGTTCTTTTTCCGCGGTTTGCTAGTGGCTGCAATAACCTATTTTTGAAACTAGGCCACAATAACCATGGGCTACATATTTACTGTAGTTACCATGGGCCTCCTACGGTCGTAGAAACTATAACACCAACAATGCGGCTATATCTCCCACGTGTCGGGGCACGACTTAGAGGTATAGCCGCATGGTAGGCATGTTGCAAGAGGGGTAATCTTTACACATCCCATGTACTAAATAATAAAGGGATAAAGAGTCGGCTTACAATTGCCACTTCACACAATACATAAATATATCATACATCATCCAAGGTACAAACAAATGTCTGACTACGGAACCAAAAGAAAGAAAGACAACCCCAAATGCTAGAATCCCGATCGTCCCAACTGGGCTCCACTACTGATCATCAGGAAAGGAAACATAGTAGCGACCCAAGTCTTCATCGAACTCCCACTTGAGTTCGGTAGCGTCCCCTGCAATGGCATCCTCGGCACCTGCATCTATTTGGAAGTATCTGTGTGTCACGAGGACTCAACAATCTCACACCCGTGAGATCAAGACTATTTAAGCTTAAGGGTAGGAAAGGGGAGTGAGGTGGAGCTGCAGCAAGCACTAGCATATATGGTGGCTAACATACGCAAAAGAGAGCGAGAAGAGAAGCAACGCACGGTCGATAAGCTATAAGTGATCAAGAAGTGATCCTGAAGCTACTTACGTTCAAGCATAACATGAGACCGTGTTCTCTTCCTGGACTCCACCGAAAAGAAAAACATCACGTCTACACACGCGGTTGATTCCTTTTAATTAAGTTAAGTGTCAGGTTTTCTACAACTGGATATTAACAAATTCCCATCTGCCCATAACTGCGGGCACGGCTTCCGAAAGTTCAAACCCTGCAGGGGTGTCCCAACTTAGCCCATCACAAGCTCTCACGGTCAACGAAGGATATTCCTTCTCCCAGGAAGACCCGATTAGACTCGGAATCCCAATTACAAGACATTTCGACAATGGTAAAACAAGACCAGCAAAGCCTCCCGATGTGCCGACAAATCCCGATAAGAGTCGCACGTATCTCGTTCTCAGGGCACACCGTATGGGCAGGACGTTGGGTTGGCATAAACCCTAGTTGCCCAGGGGGCACCGGACATTGCCTAGTTTGGACCAACACTCGGATGTCAGGGGTTTGGTGTGACATATGCCAACGGATGGCTTATCATGGTGGGGGCGAGTAGAACGTCGCCGGTGCCTGGAAACGGGATGACGCGAAGACATGCACGTTGGCGAATCTTACCCAGCTTCGGGGCTCTCCAGGGATATAATACCCCTACTGCTGCTCTGCGGGGTCTCCGCATGATCTCTATGGCAAAAATGATCACACGGTTGCTCCTTGAGCTGTTTTCTGGTGGTAGGAGAGGGCAAGGCTAGCTCTCCCCTTCTATATGATCTGCTCTCGAGCTAATGGGTTCCAACCCTTTGCATGGGTGCCCCGGGGGGTTTATATAGGCCTACCCCCCAGGGGTACAATGGTAATCCGGCTGGGCGCGGGCCCAGCCGTCAGTGTCTCTGACCTCCTTCTTCTCTGCCGACCGCTGGGGCCCGCCGACTGGCCGAGTACGGAGCCGATAGGCCGCGTCCGCTGCGGGTGGGTCTTGCCGGCTGCTGATTACTATAGCCGTACTTCTGATGACGTGGGCTTGATCATGAGGTCGTGGCAACAGCCCCGCCGCCTGGCGGGCGATCACTGTTGCCACTCCCCATCTCATCTTAATTAATGGCGCGTGGGCCCCGGGGAGGGCTCGGCCGACTCCCCCGGGCCGACTCCCGACGGGTCCGACTGGTGGTTCTCCTGCCGTCTCCCGAGGTCTCACTGACTGGTGGGCCCTTCTGCCTCCAGGCCGTACAGACAAGCCATCGTGGGTGCAGGATTCGGCCCTGCGGTGCTGATGTCAGGGCCAGCATGGCAATAGTGCCACGCCGCACGAAGATCTTCCGGGGTACGGCGTGTTGTGGCCATGCTTGCCCTTGTTGAGGGGCGGGGGTGAGCTTTGCTGTAGCCACGCCCCTGCCTCGTCCCCTTTGATGAGGTCATGGGGTTTGTTGGAGTCGCAAGCCAACTCCCCAAAGCCGGCTTCTCTGGAAGTCGTCCCTGGGACTTGGCCGTGAGCGGGCAGTCAGCTGCCATGCCGTCGACTCCTCAGGAGGCGGCTCTTTGTCCTGGGGTCTTGAGGGGCGCAGCCTGCCCGATGTCTTGAAAGGTTATGGGACTCGGGTTCGCCTACCCGTGGCCCATTACTCCGACAGTAGTCCCCGAAGTTGGTGAGGCGCCGCGGACAATCGGCCGAGAAGCCTCAGCAGTTTCTCTTTCCGGGTGCTCAACACATGGTCTTTGATTGACTTCTGCCGGGGCGACTAGAAGGAGTCGGACTTGCTCAACTCGGACTCACTCAATTCCGACTCGCTCAGTATTTCGAACGTCGCGGCGGGATTTAAGTGGCGTGCTAGCTAAGCCTCCAGGCCGCCACCCGTTCTTGGCCTGTCACGGAGGGCACGTGGCTAGGCCGTCCTGCCAGCCTACGCGCGCGACGGGACAGGCCCAAAGACGGGGCCCGCCACTACCGCGCCTCGGTGCCCGAGCGGATCCGCTGCAGCCCCGGTGGATGGTTGGGATTCCCGTGGAGTTACTGCGCGCAGTAACTTTATCGTGGATCGTGGGGGTCGTGGGGTTGTGGGCGCAGTAAATCCCCACGTCCGCCCCCTCGGCTTCGCAGCCCACGAGGCTATAAGTAGGGGGAAGAGGGGGGCACGCGCGCCCCTCCTTCCCACTACTCCTCGTTCTCTTCCTTCTTGCTTCTCCTTGCTCTCCTCCTTCCTCTTCTCTTCTTCGCCCCGCCGCATGCCCAACCTCCAGCGAATGCTGCGGCGAAAACTTGCGATGAGTTCTTCCTCCGCCGCCGCGCCTCCCCCAGTGCGCTCCAGCACCTGGGACGGCTCCGAAGTTCATGAAGACCACATTGAGTTCCTCCGCCGGACCCGTCGGCTTCCCGGCGAGGATCGCGTGCAGGTGCGTCTTGCGCCGAAGGGGGAGATTTCCCCCGCACCGCAGGAGGGCGAGCGGGTCATCTTCCGCTCGCACTGCCTGCGCGGGTTGGGGCTGTCGGCGAGCAGTTTCTTCCGGTCCTTCCTGGAGTTCTACGGCCTCCAGCCGCACCACCTCACCCCCAACACAGTGGTGCTGCTGTCCGCCTTCATGGCCATGTGCGAAGGCTTCCTTGAAGTCCTCCCCACCCTCGAGCTCTGGGGGGAGTTCTTCTTCTCCAAGCTCGGCACCCAGGCTGCGGGCGTGCCGGCTCAGTGCGGCGCTTTCATCGTCGTGCGAAGGTCGGGGGCCGACAATCCCTTCCCCTCCATCTCGCTGATCAAGTCGGTGAAGATGTGGTAGAGATCCTACTTCTACGTCAAGAACGCCTCCACGAGGGGAGACTGGGTCAACTTGCTGGCTTTCAAAGCCGGCCCACCGGCTGGGCGACTGCCCAACTGGTCGTACCGGGCCAAGTCGCTGACGCCTGCGAGAGCCAATGCCATCACGCGACTCCGAGTGCTGACGCAGTCGGAGGGTATGACTGGTCCGGACCTGCTGGCCGCCTTCGTTTCGCGCCGAGTTCTCCCACTCCAAGGCCGCCCTCATATGATATGCCAAATGAGCGGGCACCATGACCCGAGTCGGATGTGCACCAAGGACATGCCTCACGAAGAGGTGGCCTTCATGGTCAACTACCTCTCGGACAGCAGGCTCCTGGAGGACTGGCGATTCGGCAAGGAGTCGTACTCCTGCGCCAACCCCCCGCCCGTGGTGAGTCGCCTTTCTTTTCTTTCTTTGGATTGTCTTCTTCTTGCTGAGTTTTGTTTTGACCAGTCGGCTTTGGTTAGAATCCCCTCCTTCACCCACCAGCCGGCACCTCGGGGCCGGCCCGCGAGTTCCTCGCAGACCGGGTGGAGAGCGACGTCGACGACCCCAATCTGGGGGCGGCGACTCTGGAAGATGACGCCGAGGGAGGAGGAGGAACAGCGGGCGAATTTAGGCCTTCGGCCACTTTCGCCGACTGGCCTGACAACGACGCCGAGGGAGAAGTCGCCCCTCGCCATCGGCCAGGAGCCAGCTAGCCTAGCGCGGGTTCTTCTGCCGCGCCGGGCGCTCCAGGTGGCGGGAAGAAGCGCAGGGCCGTTCGGCAGTTGGCCGAAGAAGCACAAGGGTTCGGCTGCGGCGACCCAGCGGGACGAGGCGGCTGCGAAGGCCATCCGCTTCTGTAAGGAAGTGAAGAAGCCGCCGTTGGTCTCCGTGTAAGTATTCTGTCTTCAAAGTTTTATTCTTTCTTTGTGATTTGTCTGAGTCTCTGCTTGCCCCTCTTGCTTCAGGGCTCCCCTCTCTCTTGAGAGGGTCACCGCCGCCTCCGTCATGGGGTCAGCGGAGACGTCCGCCACCACTCGGTGGATTGACCCTGCTGCTGACCTCCGGGAGGCGACGGAGCGGAATGCGTAGGAGAACCGCAACAAAGAAGAGGCCCTCCACCTGGAGAAGGCGGAGGCCGACAGGGCGGAGGCCTCCGCTAAGAAAAAACTAGTGGAGGCCGAAGTCGCCGCTGCGGTGAAGCAGCAGTTTGAGAAGCCGCATGCTGCCATTCGGCAGTGCTCGTCACCCCATTGAACTCTGCGCCGCCGCCTCCAGAGTTCACGGGGCAGACTGGGGAAGCCGGCGGGGAGAACCCCGTCGTGGAGGGGGAGGGCGGCGACCCCTGTACGCCGGATGCGAACGTTCTGCCGCCGCCTCCGCTGCTGTCTGAAGGTGCACAGGGCAAGCAGCCGGCGGGCCCTCCGGTGCCGCCGACCGAAGACGAGGCCGTGGCAAGGCTACTCCTCCAAGTCGGCTCGCCAACGCGCCGCCGTCTGGAGAAGGCGACTTCGGCGCCCCGCCCCTGGGAACCGGCACTGCCAGCTCGGCGATCCCAGACGCCGAGGCGACGAGCGTCGCGCCCATTGGGTGGGTGCGAGGAGGCGGCACAGGGCCGCTGAACCAGGCGCTTCTGGACGTCCAGGCGAAGCTTCGTGCCGAGGGTGACGCTCTCCAGAATTGCACCAAGGCGTACCTGGCGTCGCGGGCAGCCGTCTGGGTATGTTTTTCCTTTTGGCCTTTGTTTTTCTTGTTCCTCTCTGGAGGGGCGCGCCAGCGCACCCACTGGGTGTAGTCCCCGAGTTTCGGGCTGGCTGCTGAGCAGGCAGCCCGGATCTCCAATTTGATGAACTTTGGGTATTAACTTTTTGTCTGAAACGTTCGTCCCAGGATTACCACAACCTCCGCGCCACTGCCTTCAACTGTAACGTTGAAGTGTTGGGCAAGCGGACCGCCGATCTATCGGAGAGCCGGAGTAAGTCCTTTTCCTTCTTCGCGGGGGCGCGCTGGCGCACCCGCGGGCTGTAGTCCCCGATATTCGGGCCGACTGTTGAGCAGTCGGGCCGGATCTCCCCGGCGACCTTCTTTACTGGTGGCTTGACGCCTTCTTTCTTTCTTCTTCTCAGGGGCCAACGCTGCTCTTCAACAGCAGATGAGCGACGCCAACTCTGCTTTGTGCGCCAAAGAGGAGGAGTGCAGCAAGCTCGCCATGGAGCGTGATCTGCTGGCCACTCAATTGGCAGAGCAGAAGGAGCTGCTTGTGAAGTCGTAGAGGGAGGCGGAGGAGACGGAAACCGCCCTCTTGGCCGAGTTCGCGAGCGAGCGCTCCTCCTGGTCTGACAAGGAGGCGCTGCTGTCCTCCGGCTTCCATGAGATTGAAGACATTGTTGATGGTGATCCTCTTTATTTTCTTTCTTCGAGCTGCCGATTTAAGTCGTGTCGACTCCTGGTTTTTGACTAGCTTCTTCATTTCTTCGCGTCTTTGCAGACTTCTTCCCTGGGCAGTCGCAGGCCGCCATCCAAGCCATCGAGGCTGACCGTGAAGGTCGGAGGGCGGAGGGCGCAGAGATTGCCGCCGATGCCCCCCAAACTCTTGACGAGCACATCCTGAGCATCGAGGCTCGCCTTCGGCCGGCTCACCGGATGCTGCGCCGGCTTCAGCATGTCGGTGCCCAGGCGATTGCCGCCCTGTGGCCGGATATGCAGGCTTCGCGCACCCCTAGCCTGACGGCTGACTAGCTGGAGGTCGCGGCTGGTCATCTTGAGGCCTGGAAGGGCTCTTTGGCCCGGGCTGGAGCGTGTTGGGCCTTCGAGTTCGTCAAGGCATGGTATCCAGGGCTGGACCTAGACCGGCTGGCCACGCTTCGGTCGGAGGCCCAGTCGGAGCTGGCGGCCGCAGAAGACGCCCTCGTCAAGCGTGCTGCGGCGCGCCGAGTACACCGACACCAGCATCTTCGTCCCCGAGCAGTCTGAAGACGGCGAGGAGGTATCGCCGGAGTGGTTTGGGATGAACCCAGACTACGGCGAGGACTCGGCGGAGGTGATTGGCTCCAACGTCGGGGAAGAGGGCGAGGCGGAGGACGAAGGCGAGGCAGAGGCACCAGAAGACGGAGCAGACGGCCAGCCTCAGCTCGACCGTGCCTCCAGCAACGAGCCGCGTGTGACCGACCCGACTGCTACCGGAGGCGATCAAGCCGAGACTAGCCAGCCGACTGCCCCGACGCCTGGCGTTAGCGCCTCCTCCAACCCTTCGAGTCCGTCTGCTGCTTCCTAAGCTGCCGCTGTATCTTTGTTTTGTCTGCTTCAGTAGTCTTTGAAGAACTTGTTAATTTGCACAATTCCACCCGCGGGGTGTATTTTGAACTTCTACTCGAAAATTCGGCCAAGGGCCTATGTTATGTAAATATATTTATCTGAGTTCTATCTTTTCTTGCTCATTGCTCTTTTGGCTTTTTTCCTTTGCCGCTTTCTTTTAGTTGCCTGCGTTGCCAATCGGACAGCCACTCTGCGGACTATCGCTGGATCAAGTGCTAGGCTCCTTTGGGAAAGCAAGTACTTAGCCGTTTTCAAGATTTTTTTTGAGCAAGTTAGATAGAAGACGGCAATCTGACTATCCGAGAGTCGGTTTGCGAGAAAGGCTGGAAGCTGTCTTGAGCTATGTTTTATGCTTTGAGTCCTTAGCCATTTTTCATGCGAACACCCATTCTACCTTACCTCTGCCCACCGTACAGTCGCTCTGCGAGCTGCGGCTTCTGACAGAAGACGGTTTAGGTGTTACACACTACTTGTCCGGCTGCAGGAAGCATTTCATAGTGCAAGGCGGCAAGTCCCCGGGCCGACTTGTCGAGCCCGGTGCCAAGCGGCATGACAAAGAGTATCATACTTGTAGGCATAATTTTTATCATACAAACAAAAGAGGGCAGTCCCCGAGCGCGCCTCGGGGGGGCCGAAGTCTTGGTACTTTAATACAAAAGGTAGCGTGGTACATACTGCATCAACTGTAAAATCTTCGGAGGAGATTTGCATTCCATCGCCGCTCTGTCTCCTTGCCGGAGTCGTCCCTCTTGCGTGCTCGGGGCTTCTAAGCGTCGATCAAGTAGTAGGAATCGTTGCCCAGTACTTTGCTGATGATGAAAGGGCCTTCCCAAGGCGCCGATAGCTTGTGTTGGCCGGCTGTTCACTGGATCAGCCGGAGCACAAGGTCGCCTTCTTGGAAAGATCTTGGCCTGACCTTCCTGTTGTGGTATCAGCGCAGGCTCTGCTGGTAGATGCTGGACCGGTTGAGTGCCAATAGCCGGCCCTCTTCCAGCAGATCGATGTTGTCTTGTCGTGCTTCTTCTGCTTCCTCCTCGGTGTACATGGTGACTCGTGGGGAGTCGAACTCTATGTCCATTGGTATGACGGCTTCGGCACCATAGACGAGGAAGAAGGGCGTGAAGCCGGTTGACTTGTTTGGAGTCGTGCGCAGACTCCAGAGGACGGCTGGCAGCTCATCGAGCCAGCAGCCGGCCAAGCGCTCCAGAGGCTCGATCAGCCGAGGCTTGATGCCAGACAGGATGAGGCCGTTTGCTCGCTCCACTTGGCCGTTTGACTGCGGATGGGCGACGGGCGCTAGGTCCAGTCGGATTCCCTGTGTTGCGCAGAAATGGGCCAAGGCGCCTTTGGCGAAATTTGTGCCGTTGTCGGTGATGATGTTGTGTGGTATGCCGTACCGAATTGTGATATCGGAGATGAAAGTTACGGCAGTCGGACCGTTCAGCTTCTCGATTGGCTTTGCTTCTATCCACTTGGTGAATTTGTCCACTGCGACAAGTAAGTGAGTTAAACCACCTCGTGCTGTTTTGAATGGTTCCACCATGTCTAGACCCCAAACTGCGAAAGGCCAGGCAATGGGGATGGTCTTGAGTGCAGAAGCTGGCTGGTGCAGCTTGGAGCTGAACTTCTGACACCCTTTGCATTTTTGGACCAGCTCCTTGGCCTCTTCCAAGTCAGTTGGCCAGAAGAAACCGTGTCGAAAGGCTTTGGCGACGAGTGCTCTTGAAGCCGCATGGTGGCCGCACTCGCCTTGATGGATGTCTTTGAGAATCGCTTGGCCTTGCTCTGGCTCTACGCAGCGCTGGTAGACACCAGTGACGCTGCGCCTGACCAGCTCTCTGTTGACTATGGTGTAGGCTACCGCCCGGCATTCTATTTGCCGAGCTGAAGTTTCATCAATCGGTAGCTCTTTGTTCACTAGGAATTTGAGGATGGGCTGGGCCCATGAGGGTGCTGCTACTTCTTCGACCACCAGAACTGTGACTTGGATGAGGGTGGTTGGGCTGGGAGGCGGCGGGTTGGAGTCAACAGCCGCTTGCTGGGTTGATGAAGTCCCCAGGCCGACTGGCACGGTCCTTGGGCCGAGTTCTGGAGTCTTCGAGTCCGCCACCGTAGTCCCCGGGCCGGGTTTGGCTGTGGCAGCTTTGGGGTCTTCCGCCAAAATCCTCATTCCGACTGCCGGAGCTCTGGAGTCGGATCCGCCGTCTTCGGGAGGAGCCAGCACAAAAATGGAGTCTAATTCTGGTGAAGGCTTGAGGAGGCATTGAAGGGCGAGGCCAGATGGTATTGCTTGGCGGGTAGAGCCTATTCGTGCCAAGGCATCTGCTTGGTCGTTGTCGTTTCTTGGCACATGGAGAAACTCGCACCCTTCGAAATATCCGCTGAGTTGCTGCACGAGGAAATGGTAGCTCGCCATGTTTGCATCCTTCGTGTCCCAGTCGCCAGATGATTGCTGGACCACTAAATCTGAGTCGCCATAACACAAGATTCGGCGGATGCCAAGCTCTTTGGCAAGTCGGAGCCCATGAATGAGCGCCTCGTACTCGGCGACGTTATTGGTGGCGGCAAAGTGGATTTGCAGTGCATATTTGAGCTTGTCGCCTTTGGGAGAGGTGAGGACGATGCCGGCTCCCAAGCCAGTGCGCATCTTGGAGCCGTCGAAATGCATCCGCCAATGGGTGGAATCAGGTGCTGGAGGTAGGTACTAGGTCTCGGCCCAGTCGACGAGGAAGTCGGCCAGTGCTTGTGACTTGATAGCGGTGCGGGGCTGGTAGTGGATGGTGTAGGGAGCCAGCTCTATGGCCCACTTGGCCACTCGGCCAGAAGCATCTCGGCTACCAATGCTCTCGGCAAGTGGGGCCGTGCAGACCACCGTGATTGGATGCTCTTGAAAGTAAGGCTTCAATTTCTTGGCAGCAAAGTGTACGCCATAGCACATCTTCTCGTAGTGGGGGTAGTTCTGCTTGGAGGTCGATAGTACCTCGCTCAGGTAATATACCGTTCTCTAGACAGGCAGCGCCTTGCCTTCCTCCTTGCGCTCCACTACAATGACCGTGCTGACTACTCGGCTGGTGGCGGCGATGTACAGGAGCATAGGTTCCTTGGGAGTCGGAGCCGCCAGGACGGGTGGAGTAGTCAGCATCTTCTTCAACTGGTGAAAAGCTTCGTCCGCCTTATGGTTCCACTCGAAAAAAGTGGTCTTCTTCATGAGTTTGTATAAGGGGAGAGCTTTCTCGCCCAGCCGACTGATGAATCGTCTGATGGACGCTAAGCAGCCGGTGAACTTCTGCTCATCTAGCAGTCGGCTGGGTACCTCCATTCTCTCAATGGCCTTGATTTTTACTAGGTTGCATTCTATGCCGCGTTCAGAGACCAGGAAACCTAGAAGCTGGCCGGCTGGTACTCCGAAGACGCACTTCTCGGGGTTGAGCTTGATCTGGAACCGGCGCAGGTTCTCAAAAGTCTCCATGAGGTCTTCCAGCAGTGTTCCACGCTTTTCCGTCTTCACCACCACGTCGTCCACGTAAACGTGGGCATTCTTGCCGAGCTGCTTGAGGAGGCACTTCTGCATGCAACGCTGAAAGGTGGCGCCGGTGTTCCTTAAGCCGAACATCATGGTGAGGTAGCAGAAGGCTCAAACGGCATGATGAAAGTAGTTTTCAGTCTGTCAGCCGGGTTTAGCTTGATCTGGTGATATCCTGAATATGCATCCAAAAAACTCAACAGCTCGCATCCGGCTGTGAAGTCTATCACCTGATCGATTCTTGGTAAAGCAAATGGGTCCTTGGGGCAGGCCTTGTTGAGGCTCGTGTACTCGATACACATTCGCCACTGCTTGTTCTGCTTTAGTACCAGGACCGGATTTGCTAGCCATTCTGGAAAGAACACTTCCATAATGAAGCCGGCTGCTAGGAGTCGGGCTATCTCTTCTCCGACAACTCTTCTCTTCTCTTCTGATAAGTGGCGTAGGGGATGTCTGACCGGCTTTGCATCATATCGGACATGTAACTTGTGCTCGGCGAATTCTGTCGGTACACCTGGCATGTCTTTGGGGGACCATGTGAAGATGTCCCGATTCTCATGGAGGAAATCGACAAGCTCGCCTTCCTATTTGCTGTCGAGGTTTGCACCTACGACGGCGTACCTCTCTGGGTGCTCTGGGTCCAAGGGTATCTTCTTTGTCTCTTTGGCCGGCTTGAACGAACCCTCAACCTCCGACTCCTTTGGGTTGGGCGATACCTCAGGCTGCTTGCCCGCCATCGCCACAACTCGCTCAAGGAGCCGCTTCTCAGCCGCGATTACCAGGGACTCAGCTAGCTGACTACTCTCTGCTGCGCAAGCAGACGACTTCTAGTAGTCGCCAGCCACGGTCAGAATTCCCCTGGAACTGGGCATCTTCATCTTGAGGTAGGCGTAGTGGGGGACCGCCATGAACTTGGCCAAGGCAGGTCGGCCAAGCAGCGCATGGTATGGGCTCTCAAGATCCACCACCTCAAACCAAACGGGCTCTCTACGGAAGTGATATTTGTCCCCGAAGAGGACGTCCGTCAAGATCTTGCCGATTGGCGAGCAGGAAAGCCCAGGAACAATGCCGTGGAACACAGTTTGGCTGTTCTGAAGCTGTCTTTGCTTGATTCCTAGCTTCTCCATGGTGTCCTTGTACAAGATATTGATGCTGCTGCCCCCGTCTATCAAAACTCGCGAGAAACGCAGGGCTCATCTGTTCGTAGCAAAGGTGGCATCCAGGACCAAGGCATAGGAGCCCGGACTCAGCATCACTTCTAGGTGGTCAGCCTTGCTCCAGCTGATGGGCTTCTCAGACCAGTGCATGAACTTTGGCGTCTCCGACACTACTGCATTCACCTCTTGTCGCTGCAGCCGCCTGCTGCGTTGATCATCAGCCACACTGGTGAACACCACATAGGCTCCATGCTCTTCGGGGTATTCGTCTTGTACCGCACCGACTGGCCTGACAGCCGGCTGCTGGGGCGGAGGCGGAGGCAGCTGCCCGGCAGGCGGGGGAGGCAGGAGGCCGTCTCCCTTGGCGATCCGGGTGAGCCAATGGCACTTCCGGGTGGTGTGATTCGACGGCTTTGCGCCGCTGTGGAACTTGCAAGGTCCATCCAAGGTCTGCTCATAGGAGAAGGCAGGCAACCAGTTTGGCTTGCCACCTTTCTGTCGCTTAGGCGGGGGCTGCTCATCTGGCTGCTGGGCTTCAATGGTCGCGACCTGTCGGCTGCTGGAAGCCGCTTGCGGGGCCTTGCGCTTGTTGTCGCCCTGCTGTTGTCGCCGGCCGGCATCTGCCGCCGGAGTTCTTGGAGCTTGAGGAGCCACTTTGCCAGTTGTGCTGATTTGAATCTCCGCCTTCATGGAGGAGTCGGCTGTGGCATACTTGTCCGCTATGATCAGCAGCTCGTCGAGGGTTTCTGGCTCGTCGCAAAGGATCTTGTGCTTGAGGAGGGTGCCTTCTCTGCACCCGGCCGTGAAGTACTCGATGGCCTGCACCTCGTGCACGCCCTCGCAGGAGTTCCGGAGCTCGGCCTAACGCGTGAGGTAATCACGACTCGACTCGCCGGGGCCTTGCACACACAAGGAGAGCTGACAAGGCTTGGGAGGACGCTTGTACGTGCTGGTGAAGTTGCGGACGAACGCTTCAGTGAAGTCGACCCAGCTGTTGATGTTGCGGGGCTTTAGGCTGTTTAGCCATGTTCGGGCCGTACCCTGGAGCATGAGCGGAACGTACTTTACAGCGACACGCTTGTTGCCGTTTGCTATGCTGACAGTCGTGGAGTAGTCGACTAGCCAGTCTTCCTGCTTCATGGAGCCGGTATACTTGGACGTGTCTCTTGGGAGCGTGAACCCTCTGGGAAAGGGTTCGTCCCGAATACGGGGCCCGAAACAAGGCGGACCCAGCTCGTCTTATTCTTCCAACGCTAAGGATCGGTGGAGTTGGTTGATCCGATGGCGGGCGTCATTCTATCCAACTCCCTCTCGGCGGCCAAGGCGGTCACCGAGAGTCGGATGGTCAACAGGCGGCGGGGAGACTCGCCTCTCCCAGTGGGGAGGGGGAAGCGGACAGTCGTCCCGTCGTTCCACTGCCCTTGGGCGGCTGTCTCGGTCGCGCTCTATGGTAATGCGAGTCCGACTGTGGCTGACAGTCGGCTCCTTGTCTCTTCTTCCTCGGCCGTCACTAGTCGGTGTCCAAGACATCGCGCCTTGATTTGGTGAAGGTCGTTGTTGGGCCGTTGAGGCGCCTCCGCGCGGCAACCGGCCTCGTTCTGCGTGGCGGCCACGTGGAGAAGCCGCTGGACTCGCTCCATCATGAGGCGGCGTTCTTCGCCCTCGAAATTGTCCAGCTCGTCTGCCGCTGCCTGGGCGGCTCGGATGTTCTTCGCGGGTGTAGCGTACACAGGGCGGCTTGCCCCAAACAGGTTGGCGATGGCTACGCCGCGCTGCTGGACCGCGCCAAGGCGGCTGGGCCCTGCCGGGGCCGGCGAGCCACCGATGGCGCGATCCATCTCCCGCTGGTAGGATTCTGACAAGCGCCTCATGCTGGCCAGCTTCTTCGCGCCTTCAACGAGCTGAAGGCGGCGCTCCTCCAACGTCTCTGCATCAGCGTCTTCCGGAATGGGCGCAGTTAGGTCTTGCAGCGCCGCGCCGAGTGAGTCGGGCGCTCCTCTGTTGGGGAGCTCGTCATGACTGATGACTAGCACCTCAGTGACGGTGCTTCCGTCGCTCTCTCGTGGGGGAGAGGTTCGTCGTAGACCACCACATTGGTGGGGAACGCGTCGAGCGACGCGGTGTCAGAGCCGACCAGCATCGGGTCGGTGGAGCCTACGGACTCCAAGTCTACGGCAGACTCGCCGGAAAAGTGGAGTTGATCGAGGAGGCCCGCGAGGAGGTTTTCGGGGCCGCCCGTGCCTACGTTGGATGCAGGTTCGTCGAAGAGGCAGACCTCGCCGACGAGTTCAGCCAAGGAGCTGACCGCGCAGGCGATCTCAACACCGCTTAGCGCGTCGGTGCAAACTTCGTCTGGTGTGCCTAGCTGGCTGCGCTCGCCAGGGAGGAAAAGGGTTCCCGTCTAGAACAGATCTCCGGACGGCGGTGCACAATGCCCCATGGTGGGCGCCAAATGTCGGGGGTTTGGTGCGACATATGCCAACGGATGGCTTATCATGGTGGGGGCGAGTAGAACGTCGCCCGTGCCTGGAAATGGGATGAGGCGAAGACATGCACGCCGGTGAATCTTACCTAGCTTCGGGGCTCTCCGGGGAGATAATACCCCTACTGCTGCTCTACGGGGTCTCCGCATGATCTCTATGGCAAAAATGCTTACACGGTTGCTCCTTGAGCTGTTTTCTGGTGGTAGGAGAGGGCAAGGCTAGCTCTACCCTTCTATATGATCTGGTCTAGAGCTAATGGGTTCCAACCCTTTGCATGGGTGCCCTGGGGGGTTTATATAGGCCTACCCCCCAGGGGTACAATGGTAATCCGGCTGGGCGCGGGCCCAGCCGTCAGTGTCTCTGGCCTCTGTCTTCTCTGTCGACCGCTGGGGCCCGCCGACTGGCGGGCCCCGCCGACTGGCCGGGTACGGAGCCGACGGGCCGCGTCCGCTGCGGCGGGTCTTGCCGGCTGCTGATTACTATAGCCGTACTTCTGATGACGCGGGCTTGATCATGAGGTCGTGGCAACAGCCCCGCCGCCTGGCGGGCGATCACTGTTGCCACTCCCCATCTCATCTTGATTAATGGTGCGTGGGCCTCGGGGGAGGGCTCGGCCGACTCCCCCGGGCCGACTCCCGACGGGTCCGACTGGTGGTTCTCCCGCCGTCTCCCGAGGTCTCACTGACTGGTGGGCCCTTCTGCCTCCAGGCCGTACAGACAAGCTGTCGTGGGTGCAGGATTCGGCCCTGCGGTGCTGATGTCAGGGCTGGCATGGCAACAGTGCCACACCGCCCTTGGTGAGGGGGCGGGGGTGGGCTTTGCTTTAGCCACGCCCCTGCCTCGTCCCCTTTGATGAGGTCATGGGGTTTGTTGGAGTCGCGGGCCGACTCCCCAAAGTCGGCTTCTCTGGAAGTCATCCCTGGGACTCGGCCGTGAGCGGGCAGTCAGCCGCCTTGCCATCGACTCCTTAGGAGCCAGCTCTTTGTCCTGGGGTCTTGAGGCGCGCAGCCTGCCCCGATGTCTTCAAAGGTTATGGGACTCAGGTTGGCCTACCCGTGGCCCATTACTCCGACATCGGAGGAGCACTGGCCCAGGGGTTTAAAATAAAGATGACCCTTGAGTCCAGGAACCCAAGGGAAAAGGCTTAGGTGGCAAATGGTAAAACCAAGGTTGTGCCTTGCTGGAGGAGTTTTATTCAAGGTGAACTGTCAAGGGGTTCCCATAACACCCAACTGCGTAAGGAACGCAAAATCAAGGAACAGAACACCGGTATGACGGAAACTAGGGCGGCAAGAGTGGAACAAAACACCAGGCAAAAGGCCGAGCCTTCCACCCTTTACCAAGTATATAGATGCATTAAAGTAAATAAGATATAACAATGATATCCCAACAATATCCATGTTCCAACAAGGAACAAACTTCATCTTCACCTGCAACTAGCAACGCTATAAGAGGGGCTGAGCAAAGCGGTAACATAGCCAAACAAAGATTTGCTAGAAAAGGAGGGTTAGAGGCTTGACATGGCAATATGGGAGGCATGATATAGCAAGTGGTAGGTATCGTGGCATAGCAATAGAGCGAACAACTAGCAAGCAAAGATAGAAGTGATTTCGAGGGTATGGTCATCTTGCCTGCAAAGTTCTCAGAGTTGTCGAAATCTTGATCCTCGTAAGAGTACTCAACAGGTTCCTCGGTCACGTACTCGTCTCCCAGCTCTACCCAAAACAAGAACACAAGCAAAGTACCAACAATCAATCATGATGCAATGCACAAACAACATGATGCAAAACATGGCATGATATGCGAGATGTGATATGCAATGCATATGCGTGCTCCGGAAGGAAAAGGATGAACAAGGCATCAACTTGGCAAACCAAGTATGCCGCTGGGAAGATGAGATGATTTCGGTCAAAATCGATATAAAGATCACCGGAAACAGATGCTCGCTTTGCAAAAGGCAAGCAAAACAAGAATGGCAGAATTCTACGATTAACAACACGATGCCATCTAGAATGCAACAAGAAACTAAGCTACTGCACTCCAACATAGCAACAAAGCATATAGAAGTGATGTACTTAAGATTCTTGACAAAACATGAACACTGAGCTACAGCTAAATCACACAAGAGCAGGTTCAAACAAGCATGGCAAAAGTGCAAAAGATATTAGCTTCACAGACTTAGAGAAATTACTAACATGCCAGAAATAACATCAGGAAGCAATGTTTAAAGCAAGCAAACAACATGCTACAGGAACATATAATAGCAATACAAGGCATGGCATGAATCTACTAAATGCATAGAACAAAAGTCCCTTACTGATCATGAGCAAAAAAAGGCACAGAAGATATGATGGCACCCAGGTAAACATAGCAAGTTTTATTAACAGTTTCATACTTGGTAGAAAACTGAGCATGGCATAAATAGAATTATGAAGGCATCTTTGCGAGCTCAAACCACTCATCACAATGCATTACAAGACAAAACAGGCATGGCAACAGCAAGATGACATGTTGACGAAGCTAACCATGGCAAGAGCAAATTCATAGCATGCACGGATCACTAGCAACAACCATGGAAAAATTGATTAACATGTAAACAATCTACCAGGAACATCAGGGGCATGGATGGAGAGAGCATAACCATATGTTCAAAACATCCTTACTGAAGCAACTCAAAAAAACATGGATCTCACTGTAGCATCATGTTTACATGGCATCAAAATAACAGCAGGAAAAGGACTTAGCAAAATACTAAGTCACTAAAATCAGCAACATTGCGGAGGCTACTTTGCATGCTTGTGCTAGTCACCACATAGATCACAAAAATACATGGCAAGCACCCTTGTAAAGGTAGCATGGCATAGTTCAAAACACATGTAGAGCTCATGCCCATATGAAGCACACATCAAATGTGACAAAATGACAAATCATCATAATCTGATAAGTAATAGGAGTAAACATTTTATAGCACTCTTGCATCAATGATTTGGGCATCAAGATGGACTCAAATAGGCATGCCACAATGGAATGAAATGAAGAGCGTCTCACAGTGAACATTTTGATATCTTATATGCATGAAACGGAGCTACAGTCACGGAGATATGATGCAATGAACAGGGCATGAAAATGTCACAGAAAAGGGACTTAGAGAAAATATACCCCTCTGGACTAGATCTAGGGTTTCGCACAGTTTCCGATGCTCATCGGGATCTCGCCAGAGTTACGTCACCGAGGGAGACGGGGAAGGAGGCCAGAGGTGGAGAAGTCACCGGAGAGGATCGCCGGAGTGAGGCCCGGCCGGATCCGGGCTGTGACCGGCGACCGAGAGGAGATGGGGAGGCGAGCTCGTCGCCGGTGTGCGGAGCTCCATGGTGCGGCGGCGGGGTGCGGCGCAAGGCGGCGGTGCGGCGAGGTGGCGGCAGGAGGCGCGCAGTGGCGGAGCAGCGAGGTGGCGGTGGGCGGCACGCAGCGGCGTGGAGGCAGCGGCCGGAGCGGCGGACAGCGCACTACTAGGAAAAGGGCTATAGCTAATATGGACATTAATGGCGCACCATGTATGTGGTGTGCCACTGCTATATTGCAGTGGCGCACCAGATACAGGTGCGCCATTAGTGTACTCATTACTAATGGCGTACCAGACACACGGTGTGCCATTACTAGCAAATTTTATTTTTTTATTTTTCCAAAACTATTAATGGCGCACCAGGGCACAGTGCGCCATTACTAGTTTTAACTAGTAATGGCGCACCACATGCTCCGTGCGCCACTACTAACATTTTTTTACTTTTTTTTCAAACCTAGTAATGGCGCACCTTTGTGAAGTGCGCCACAGTGCGCCACTACTAGCAATTATATTTTTTGCAAAACTAGTAATGGTGCACCCCTAACTGGTGTGCCATTAGTAACCAGGGTTACTAATGGCGCATTTTTATGTGGTGCGCCATTAGTAACCTGAGACCAGCTAGATATTTTGGACGGCCACCTACCACACTCACTTTCCCCACTTCATTCTCTGCACCTCCTCCTCCAAGCTTGTCTTGGCTGCCTCCTCCTCCTCACCCCATTTGCACCATAGATTCACCCAAATTAAGTGGTTAAATTACCCTTTTTTGATGGGTAAGTAAGGGGAAAGCTTTCTTTATGTTGTAGATCTACTGTTTCTCCCTCCAATAACGTGCACATGCACTTTTTATGGCCTAGCTAGATCTACGTACGTTTGTGGTGTTGCATATGTTTGTGGTGTGGCATATATGTTTGTGTTTGCAGGTACCGGTATTTGAAATGCGATAGTTGCCAATATTTTGCCGGAATGTTGATTCATTTCCGTTTCGGCGAGAATTTGGCACTATGCATTCTTTTTGGTCCTATTTTTAGGCAAAGTCATGCCAAAAAATTTCTTGGTTCTAAAATATCATTTTGCTCTACCCCGCAGGCGACCATGGTCCGCATGATGACCGAAGGCATCGTGAATAGGTTTTTGAGCTCCGCGAAGGCCGAGATGCTTCAAAAGAACGAGACGGAGATAAGATGTCCGTGTCGAAGATGCAAGATGAAGAGCCTTATTGCGGATCCGGATTCCGGACAGGTGCGGGACCACCTGCTCTTGCGTTGTTTCATCGATGGCTATCAACGGCAAGGTGATGAAGATGACTATGAAGTCGTCCATGGGGGGCGGGCAAGAAATGAGGAAGGGCAGCAAGACAACCACTACGGTGACGGCGGGCGAGAAGATGAAGAATCTCCAGGACATGATCATGATGGTGATGTTGTACATAGTCATCATGTAGAAGACGCTGGACATGATGATGAGGAAGATCAAGACGAAGGGCATGATCATGAAGATGAAGATGCCGGAGCAGACGACGATGGACCATCGATGGGCTGGGTGCAGGACCGTCATATTCAAGAGCTGCATCTCAAGCAGACGGATAATGCAAGAGCTGCTGCCCGAGAGAAAGCCAAGCTGGATCAACTGGAGATAGACGTGGTTACTCCATTCTATGAAGGATGCAGGCCCGAGGATACCCGCCTGAACGTAACGCTCATGGCTCTAGAGATGAAGGTAAAACACAAAATGACCGACGCATGCCTCGACGAGAACATGTCATTCTGGCACGAACGTCTTCCTAAGGGGAACAAGTGCCCGACCAGTTTCGAGGAGGCGAAGAAAATCGTGTGTCCTCTGGATTTACCACCCGTGAAATACCATGTGTGCATGAACAATTGCATCATTTATCGGGACGAGCACGCGGAGTCTACCATATGTCTGGTGTGCAGCATCACTCGATACAAGAAGAGGAAGAAAGCTCCTCGAAAAGTGGTGTGGTACTTTTCGATCACTCCTCGTCTACAGCAGTATTTCGCGGGCCCTAAGCTAGCATAGCTCCTGCGTTGGCACGGGGATAGGGAGGAGAAGAAGCGAGAAGATGACGGAAATGATCCGGAGATAAATAAAAAAGACAAGATGCTGAGTCACCCTAAGGATGCAAGCCAGTGGCAAGCGTTGAACTTCGAACACCCAGAATTTGGGGCCGATCCAAGGAACATCATGTTGAGCGCGAGCACCGATGGAGTCAATCCGTTTGGCAGCCAGAGAAGCACACATAGCACCTGGCCTGTGTTTGTGTGGATGTACAACCTTCCCCCTGGTTGTGCATGAAGAGGAAGTACATTCACATCAATATGCTAATTGAAGGGCCAAAACAACCAGGGAATGACATCAATCTGTATCTGGGGCTGCTGAAAGAGGAGCTAGACACGTTGTGGAAAACGCCAGCCAATACGTGGGACGCCGTAGAGAAAGAATATTTCCCTATGAGAGCTGCACTGCTCATGACAGTGCACGACTATCTCGGTTACGGATATCTCGCGGGGCAGGTGGTCAACGGATTTTCTGGATGCGTCAGGTGCATGGATGACACAACGTATCGCCAGCTAGATAGAGATCCCGGGTCTTCAAAAACCGTGTTCATGGGACATCGAAGGTGGCTTCGTGACGATGACCCATGGAGAAAACTCAAGGATTTGTTCGATGGTGAAACCGAACCCCGAAGACGCCCGCGTACGAGGAGCGGCAAGGAAATAGACGAGATGTTGAAAAATTGGAAAGATTGGCCACTGCCAGGAAAGAAGCAAAAGGCGCCAGAGCCAGGAAAGAAGCGGAAGGCGCCAGAGCCACTGCTGAAGGTATGGAAAATGAGGTCTGTTTTCTGGGACTTGCCGTACTGGAAGATCCACCGTGTGCCTCATAGCCTTGATGTCATGCATATCACGAAGAACGTGTGCGAGAGTCTGCTTGGTACCCTGCTCAACATGCCAGAGAGGACCAAAGATGGGCCGAAAGCAAGGGCAGACTAGGAACCAATGGGCATCAGGGAGGAGCTTCATGCTAATGATGATGATGATGATGATGAGGCGAATCAGGACATGGAAAGTTGTCGCAAAGGCAAAAAGGCCAAGAAGACCGGAAATGACTACCCTCCTACGTGCTTCACTCTAAGTCGGGAGGAGATCGAGCAGTTTTTCACCTGCCTCGTAGGAGTAAAACTTCCTTCCGGCTACGCGGGGAAGATAAGCAGATACCTAGACTCAGCGAAGCAGAAGTTCAGCAGGATGAAGTCTCACGACTGTCACGTGTTGATGACGCAGATACTTCCAGTTGCAATCCATGGGATCATGGACGCGCACGTCCGTGAAATGCTATTTGGCCTATGCAACTTTTTCGATGTCATCTCTCGGAAGTCGGTTGGCGTGAGGCAACTCAGAAGGCTACAGGAAGAGATCGTGGTGATACTATGCAAGCTTGAGATGTACTTCCCGCCCGCATTCTTCGATGTTATGGTGCATCTACTGGTCCATATCATGGAGGATATCATCCAACTCGGGCCGACATTCCTGCACAGCATGATGCCGTTCGAAAGGATGAATGGTGTCATCAAAGGATATGTTTGCAACATGTCATGTCTAGAGGGAAGCATAGCTAGGGGCTTTCTGACCGAAGAGTGCATCTCCTACTGCATGAATTATCTAGGCATCGAGAACCCCGTTGGTCTGCCCGTCAACAGACACCTCGATAGGCTCGCTGGATGGGGTCACCGTGATGGTCGCCGCGAAATGCATGTCGACTTCGAGGGTCGACTCGCCGACTTTGAAAGAGCAAACCTAGTCGCGCTACAACACATAGACGTGGTCGATCCTTGGGTGGTAGAGCACAAAACCTTTATTGAGAAGGCGTACAATGAACGAGGCCAACAGAGGACGGACGGAGATATAATCAAAGAGCACAACTCATGTTTCACGCGTTGGTTCAAGGAGAAGCTTCTGTCGTACCCTTTACATGAGGATTCTTCCGCGGAAGAAAAACTCATATTCGCCTTGTCACAGGACGCTGAGCACAACCTGATGACCTATGAGGCGTACGATATCAACGGCTACACATTCTACACCGAGGACAAGGACATGAAGAGCGATGGTTACCAGAACTCCGGGGTAACGATGGAATCCTACACTGGTAACGACAAGGACAGATACTACGGAAGGATCGAGGAGATCTGGTAGCTGAGCTACGCTGGAGAGAAGGTCCCGATATTCCGTGTCAGATGAGCCAAGAGCATCCTAAAAGAAGACCGGTATTTCACCACCATGGTTATACCCGAAGCCAAATCCAAGACCGCGGGCGCAAACCTCACCACAAAAAATGAGCCATGGGTACTGGATTCCCAAGTGGACCAATGCTTCTTCATTACCGATCCGTCAAAGCCCAGTTGTGTTGTCGTGAGGAGAGGCAAACGGAAGATCATCGGAATGGATGGTGTCGCCAATGAGCAAGACTTCGACAAGTACGGCAAACCGAAGATGAAACATGACGATGACGATGAAGTGCCATACACCACAAGAAGAAGTAGGACCACCCTACCTAAAGGACGTCCGTTCAACAAAAGAACTCCATTTGTAAAAAAGAAGGGCAAGAAGATTGTGAAAAGATAGCTAGCTAAGATCGATTGTATTTAAATCGTAGTCTTCATTTCTCGATTGTATTTCAACATTTTGAAATGATATTTCTTCTGTTCTAGTCCTCATGAATATTTATTTATGTGTTTATTCTGGTATTGAATTTCTAACTCACAAAAAGTATTGAATTTGTTAATATTTTTTGAACTCATGAATATCCCCCCCCCCGGGAGGTGCGCCATTGCTATTCTTCCCCCCTCTATCCCTTTTCCCCTCGCCCCCCGCGCCAGATCCCCCTCCATCTCGATCCCCGACCCTCGCCAGATCCCCCTCGCCGCCGACGACCCCCCGCACCCTCCGGCGCTCCACCGCCGCCGACGA